>NC_059211.1:32813857-32823857 GCF_020615455.1 Coregonus clupeaformis
CCTCTTTTTTTTTTCCTGTAGTCCACAATCATCTCCTTTGTCTTGGTCACGTTGAGGGAGAGGTTGTTATCCTGGCACCACACGGCCAGGTCTCTGACCTCCTCCCTATAGGCTGTCTCATCGTTGTCGGTGATCAGGCCTACCACTGTTGTGTCGTCTGCAAACTTAATGATGGTGTTGGAGTCGTGCCTGGCCATGCAGTCATGGGTGAACAGGGAGTACAGGAGGGGACTGAGCACGCACCCCTGAGGGAGCCCCGTGTTGAGGATCAGTGTGGCAGATGTGTTGTTACCTACCCTTACCACCTGGGAGTGGCCCGTCAGGAAGTCCAGGATCCAGTTGCAGAGGGAGGTGTTTAGTCCCAGGATCCTTAGCTTAGTGATGAGCTTTGAGGGCACTATGGTGTTGAATGCTGAGCTGTAGTCAATGAATAGCATTTTCACGTAGGTGTTCCTCTTGTCCAGGTGGGAAAGGGCAGTGTGGAGTGCAATGGAGATTGCATCATCTGTGGATCTGTTGGGGCGGTATGCAAATTGGAGTGGGTCTAGGGTTTCTGGGATAATGCTGTTGATGTGAGCCATGACCAGCCTTTCAAAGCACTTCATGGCTACAGACGTCAGTGCTACGGGTCGGTAGTCATTTAGGCAGGTTATCTTAGAGTCCTTGGGCACGGGGACTATGGTGGTCTGCTTGAAACATGTTGGTATTACAGACTCAGTCAGGGACATGTTGAAAATGTCAGTGAAGACACTTGCCAGTTGGTCAGCACATGCTCGGAGTACACGTCCTGGTAATCCGTCTGGCCCTGCGGCCTTGTGAATGTTGACCTGCTTGAAAGTCTTACTCCCATCGGCTACGGAGAGCGTGATCACATAGTCATCCGGAACAGCTGGTGCTCTCATGCATGCTTCAGTGTTGCTTGCCTCGAAGCGAGCATAGAAGTGGTTTAGCTCGTCTGGAAGTCTTGTGTCACTGGGCAGCTCGCGGCTGTGCTTCCCTTTGTAGTCTATAATAGTTTTCAAGCCCTGCCACATCCGACGAGCGTCAGAGCCAGTGTAGTACGATTCAATCTTAGTCCTGTATTGACTCTTTGCCTGTTTGATGGTTCGTCGGAGGGCATAGCGGGATTTCTTATAAGCGTCCGGGTTAGAGTCCCGCTCCTTGAAAGCGGCAGCTCTACCCTTTAGCTCAGTGCGGATGTTTCCTGTAATCCATGGCTTCTGGTTGGAGTATGTACGTACGGTCACTGTGGGGACGACATCATCGATGCACTTATTGATGAAGCCAGTGACTGATGTGGTGTACTCCTCAATGCTATCTGAAGAATCCCGGAACATGTTCCAGTCTGTGCTAGCAAAACAGTCCTGTAGCTTAGCATCTGCGTCATCTGACCACTTTTTTATTAACCGAGTCACTGGGGCTTCCTGCTTTAGTTTTTGCTTATAAGCAGGAATCAGGAGGATAGAGTTATGGTCAGATTTGCCAAATGGAGGGCGAGGGAGAGCTTTGTATGCGTCTCTGTGTGTGGAGTAAAGGTGGTCTAGAGAAAAAGCTCATGAAAGCAATTGAACATGTTCATTACAGTTTTTTATGATTGCTTAAACACTAAAATTAAACTTTTCCCACAATTGTCACAAGCTAGGCTTGAACTCAGGTCTCAGATGTGGAGAGTTGGGTGTTCTACCCCATAGCCACAGAGGAGGTATAGTAGGACCCAAACGAAACACCCAAGGCAATACTCCAGGCAAAGTAGGTTTAATATAAAAAAAGGTATTTCTTAGCACTACAAAAATAATCCAACAAAAGTTCTTCTCAGAAAGAGGTATACTAACAGAGGTACTGTAAACAAAACAGGAGGACAAAACAAAATAACTCCACGAGGGGAGAAAAACTAAATAAAGATAACTTAGAAAAGCTTACTCGGAAAGACTCTGTGGGACACAGCAGGAGACACATAGCCAGGACTCAAAAACCAAGTGAGGAACAAGGGGAAAAAACACAGCTAAAATACTCTAGGGGAAACAAGGCACAGGTGACCTGGATAAAGCTAATAAGGACACACGAGGAAGAACTAAGGCAGAGGGGAACACAGATGACCTCTAGAGGCCCGGAGACAAACAGGAGGCAGGAAGCTGACAGGACCCCCTCCTCTAGGAACGACTCCTGACGTTCCTTCCAGAACACCCTGGCCTCAGGGTGCGAAACTCTCGGATCAAACCTGGGTCCAGGATGTCCTTGGCTGGAACCCAGGAGCGCTCCTCTGGCCCGTAGCCCTCCCAGTCCACCAGATACTGCAGAGAGTTCTGGACCCTCCGGGGAGTCCAGTATCCGGCGCACTGTGTAGGCTGGCTGGCCGTCAATGATCCTGGGAGGTGGCGGGGGCCTGCGTGGGGGGGCAAAGGGAGAAGACAAGACAGGTTTTAGTAGTGAAACATGGAAAGTGGGGGTTAATTCTAAGGAGCGAGGGAGAACCAAACGATAAGAAACAGGGTTAACTTTTTCTTGCTATGCGGAAAGGGCCGATGTACTTCTGGGAAAGCTTCTTGGATTCGACCCGGAGGGGCAGGTTCTTGGTGGCCAACCAAACTCTCTGACCAGCTCGGAAACTAGGGGCCGTCCGGCGGCGGCGATTAGCCTGACTTTGGTATCTCTGGGAGGTCCGAAGGAGGGTACGCCTGGCCTTCTTCCAGGTCCGCCTACAGCGTTGGACAAAGCGCTGGGCCGAGGGAACACCAACTTGCGCCTCTTCCTCTGGAAATAATGGAGGGGTGTATCCGAACTGGCATTCGAAGGGGGACAATCCGGTGGCTGAGGACTGGAGGGTGTTGTGGGCATATTCAGCCCAAATGATATAGGTGGCCCAAGACGTGGGATTACTGGCCGCCATACACCGCAGGGTGGTCTCCAGATCCTGATTAATCCGTTCCGTTTGGCCATTAGACTCTGGATGGAACCCAGACGATAGGCTGGCTGTGGCCCCAATAAGCCTGCAGAAGGCCCCCCAAAACCGGGACGAGATTTGGGGACCTCGGTCGGAGACAACGTCCAGGGGAATACCAAATATCCGGAAGACATGGTTCATGAGGAGCTCAGCAGTCTCCTTGGCCGAGGGCAGCTTGGGCAGGGGAATAAACCGGGCAGCCTTAGAGAACCGGTCAACAACCACTAGGATGACTGTGTTGCCCTGGGATGGAGGAAGTCCCGTAACAAAATCCAGAGAGAGGTGTGACCATGGCCTGCGAGGAACAGGTAAGGGATGGAGCAGTCCCTGGGGTCGCTGACGTGTCGACTTTCCCTGGTTGCACACAGGGCAGGCCCCAACATAGACCTGCACGTCCTTCTTGATGGACGGCCACCAAAACCGCCGCTGGAGGAATTCCAGTGTGCGAGCCCTACCCGGATGGCATGTCAAGGGCGACTCATGACCCCACTGCAAGACGCGGGCCCGAACAGAGAGAGGAACGTACAGGCGTCCGGCAGGACCACCGCCTGGATCGGGCTCATGGACAAGGGCCTCTCATACCCCTCTTTCTAGTTCCCACTGAAGAGGTGCGACGATCCTAGACCTCGGAATAATCGATGCCAAGGGCTTCTCTTGTATCTCGGGAGAATAGGCTCGAGACAGGGCATCCGGCTTGACGTTCTTGGTGCCAGGTCTGTAAGACAGGAGAAACTGGAATCGATTAAAAAAAAGGGACCATCGTGCTTGCCGAGGGTCATCTGCTTTGCCTGTTGGAGATATTCCAGGTTCTTGTGGTCTGTGAGAACCTGGAAAGGATGCTGAGCCCCCTCAAGCCAATGGCGCCACTCCTCCAAGGCCAGTTTTACCGCAAGCAACTCTCGATCCCCCACGTGGTAGTTGCGCTCGGCCTCAGACAGGCGGCGAGACATGAAGGCACAAGGGTGTAATCTCCCATCCTCACCCCTCTGTGACAGGACGGCTCCCACCCCCACCTCTGAGGCGTCCACCTCCACCACGAAAGGTCTTTCTGGGTCAGGGATCACCAGAATCGGAGCAGAAGTGAAGCGGCGCTTGAGATCCTCGAAGGCCCCTGCTGCTTCCGGACCCCAGTGAATCTTGGTCCCTCCTCCCTTGGTAAGCGTCGTCAAGGGGGCTACCACAGAGCTGAAATTCTTAATGAACTTCCGATAGAAGTTAGAAAAGCCAATGAACCGTTGAACCTCCTTGACCGTGGCAGGTGTGGGCCAGCTGTGGACCGCTTTGACCTTCTTGGGATCCATCTCTAGGTGGCCGGGAGTGACAATAAACCTGAGAAACTGAGTCTGGGAAACATGAAACTCACACTTCTCAGGTTTAACGTAGAGGTGATTGTCAAGGAGCCTCTGGAGAACCCTGCTAACATGCCCCTCATGCTCCTTCAGTGACCTCGAGAAGATGAGGATATCGTCCAGGTACACGAAGACGAACAGATTAAGCATATCCCGGAGAACATCATTAATCAGGGCTTGGAATACTGCGGGGGCATTGGTGAGCCCGAACGGCATCACCCGATATTCATAGTGCCCCGTGGGCGTGTTGAAGGCCGTCTTCCATTCGTCTCCTGGCCGGATCCGCACGAGATGGTAAGCATTGCGGAGATCCAGTTTAGTAAAAATGGAAGCCCCTTGAAGCCGCTCAAAAGCAGTGGCCATGAGAGGAAGGGGGTATCGATTCCGAACCGTGATCTTGTTGAGTCCCCGGTAATCAATACAAGGCCTAAGACCCCCGTCTTTCTTTTCAACAAAAAGAAGCCCGCCCCAGCCGGGAAGTAGAGGCACAGATGAGGCCGGCTGCCAAGGACTCCCTTAATGTAGGTGTCCATAGCTGAGTGCTCGGGGAGGATAAGGAAAAGATCCGACCTCTAGGAGGGCAGCAACCAGGGAGTAGATCAATGGCACAGTCATACGTGCGGTGAGGCGGTAAGGAAGTAGCCCGGGACTTGCTGAACACTGCCTTGAACCGATGGTAAACACTGGGGACTCGGGGAGATGTCAACAGACTCTTGAAACTGGGTACTAGGGGCTGAGGGACTCTGAAGCATGCAGGTGAGTTGGCAAGTGGGACCCCAGCTTAGAATGGTGCCAGTAGGCCAGTCGATCTGGGGATTATGTCTGCACAGCCAAGGGTGACCCAGGATAATAGGATACTCGGGGAGTCAATGAGATAGAAGGTCTCCTCCTGCTGGTGTTGAAAGATGGTAAGTCGCAGGGACTGAGTCGCCTCTGTAACCTTTCCTGGTTCCAGAGGTCTGCCATCTAAGGCTGTAACTGCCTGGGGTTGAGGAAGTAGTTGGGTAGGGATCTTAAGTTCCTTAGCCAAGGTTAAATCCAGGAAATCACCTGCGGCACCGGAATCAATCATAGCCTGGACCCGATGCTGGTGGCCCTTCCAGGACAGAGTGGCTGGGATAGCTAAGACAGCGTTAGTAGGAGGAGCTCTAATTTTCCCCATCACAGCCCTCCTGTAGCTAGGCGGGGACAGGCGTTTCCCAAAGCTCGGGGGCAAGTGGAGCGGAAGTGGCCGGCAACCCCGCAGTAGAGGCACCGACGCTCCCTCATGCGACGTTCCCTTTCGTTGGGAGAAAGCCTGGACGGCCTAACTGCATGTTCTCCGGGGAATCCTGGAGCAGTTCAGGAGCCGGGGAAGCTCTGAATGACGGAGCCCAAACAGGAGAAACAGAGCTGCTCAGAGGAACTTGGGACTGAGACCCCTGGCGGCGAGCCGTTCTCCGCTCTCTTAGACGATTGTCCAGGCGGATGGCCAAGGCTATGAGGGACTCGAGATCCCCAGCTGGTTCTCGGGTGGCTAACTCATCTTGAAGGGGCTCAGATAACCCTCCCTGAAAACAGACCCTCAGCGCTTCATCATTCCATCCGCTCCTTGCTGCTATGGTCCGAATTCAATGGCAAAATCTGCCGTGCTCTGGGGACCCTGACGGAGAGACAGTAGGCGCTTGGAAGCTTCCCGCCCACTGACAGGATGATCGAACACCCGCTTGAACTCTTCTACAAATGCAGCGTAGGAGTCACAACAGGCCTCCTGGGACTGCCACACCGCAGAGGCCCAGGAGAGCGCCTTGTCTGAAAGAAGGGTAATGATGTAGGCAATCTTGGAACGGTCGGTGGGAAAACTTGAGGGTTGGAGCTCGAAGGTGAGGGAGCATTGGGTGAGGAAACCCTGGCAAGAGCTTGGATCCCCAGAAAAGGGCTTGGGAGGTGGTAGTCGGGGGCTCCGCCGATGGAGAAGGCCTGTCGTCACTGGGGGTGACCTGGAGTAAGGGGAAGGACCAGGGAGGCGTTCAAAGAGCTGGCGGAGGGAACTCATCATATCGGCCAGGAGTTGAGAATGACTAGCCATCAGCTCTTCCTGTCGGCTGAGAACGGCTTCATGGCGCTGGAAAGATGCCTCATGTCGAGCGATCACCGCCAACAGGTCCTTGGAACTGAGTGTTTCTGGGTCCATGATTGACTTGGTTTTTCTGTCACAAGCTAGGCTTGAACTCAGGTCTCAGATGTGGAGAGTTGGGTGTTCTACCCCATAGCCACAGAGGAGGTATAGTAGGACCCAAACGAAACACCCAAGGCAATACTCCAGGCAAAGTAGGTTTAATATAAAAAAGGTATTTCTTAGCACTACAAAATAATCCAACAAAAGTTCTTCTCAGAAAGAGGTATACTAACAGAGGTACTGTAAACAAAACAGGAGGACAAAACAAAATAACTCCACGAGGGAGAAAAAACAAAATAAAGATAACTTAGAAAAGCTTACTCGGGAAAGACTCTGTGGGACACAGCAGGAGACACATAGCCAGGACTCAAAAACCAAGTGAGGAACAAGGGGAAAAAACACAGCTAAAATACTCTAGGGGAAACAAGGCACAGGTGACCTGGATAAAGCTAATAAGGACACACGAGGAAGAACTAAGGCAGAGGGGAACACAGATGACCTCTAGAGGCCCGGAGACAAACAGGAGGCAGGAAGCTGACACAATTAGCAAAACCTTACACTCAAGGAGCAAAACACAAGGCTAGATTTGCACAACTGTAAGCACATTGTCAGCTTCACACTATTTGCAAAACATTACACACAGTGATTTGCAAAACACTAAACACACTTGTATACATCAGACACAGAAGTATATCATGATGTCACTTCCTTGCAATTCCAAAGCACTGACTGTCAAATTACCACACCTATGAGCCAATCTGTTAAACACAGCCATCAGGTGCACAAACACATGATCGCTAAATTGTAGACACACCAATCAGGTTTAAGCACTATAAAAATGCAGCAGGTAGGTTCACCTGCCTTCAACCAAAATGGAAGGAGTCAGAAGAAGAGTGAGGGTGAGAGGAGGAGTACACAGAGGAGGAGAAGGAGGTAGAGGAAGAGGCAGAGGCCGAGCCAGAGGTCGAGGAAGACCTGAAGCAGGAGGAGAACATGCACAAAGAAGAAGAGGACCAAACTTATCAAATGACATTCGTGCAACAATGACTTTTTGACAGGAAAACAGGTAAAAGAAGATCTGTCTACAGTTACAGTAATCAGCCGCTTATTGTATGCACCATATCAGCACTTGTGATACCCCTTCCTGTGACACTGTACAGTAAGTTACATGTATTCTTCTCTACATAGGATTGAGGGTCGGGAACGACAAGGAGGAAGGGGGCCCATATTCACGCAAGAACAAGAGAGAGAGGTAATCAACATGGTTTTGGCCAATAATGCTATCAGGCTCAGAGAACTACAAGCCAACATTATCGGTGACCATGCCATTTTCAATAATGTCCATCAGGTCTCTCAGTCAACACTGGCACGCATCCTGAAAAGAAATCAGGTTCAAATGAAACAACTTTATCGAGTGCCTTTTGAGCGGAATTCAGAGAGGGTCAAACGGCTGCGGCACGAGTATGTGGAGGTATACTAGACCTATCCTGGACTACACAATCTTGTCTTTCACTGTATTTCAGAGAGTTTTGCAGATGGATGCTGAGGAAATCCTGCATGAATTCATATATATTGATGAGGCAGGGTTCAACTTCACAAAAGCAAGAAGGAGAGGCAGAAATATCATTGGCCACAGGGCTATAATCAATGTCCCAGGGCAACGTGGGGGTAACATCACCCTTTGCGCTGCCATTTCACAGCACGGGGTTCTCCTCCGTCATGCCAAAATGGGCCCTTACAACACACCTCACATTCTCGCATTTTTGGACCGATTGCACCACATCGTCACAACAGGTAATGAAATGCACCAGATGCAATACACTGTCATCTGGGACAATGTGTCATTCCACCGCTCTGCTTTGGTCCAGAACTGGTTTCAACACCATCCACAGTTGACAGTACTATACCTTCCACCATACTCTCCGTTTCTAAACCCTATCGAATAGTTTTTCTCTGCATGGCGGTGGAAGGTTTACGATCTCCAGCCCCATGCTCAGGTACCCCTCATTCAGGCCATGGAGGACGCCTGTGACCAAGTCGACACCGCAGCTGTGCAGGGATGGATTCGACATTCAAGACGGTTCTTCCCACGTTGTCTTGCTAATGAGGATATTGCTTGTGATGTTGATGAAATTCTCTGGCCAGATCCAGCTAGGCGAAGAGATAATGTATAGTATGTTTACTGTAGTATTTTCTGTACAATATTGTCAGTTTCTTTCTGATTATTTTTTATGTTTGTTGTTGTTGTTATTTACTGTAATTGTAACCTGTACTGGATACAGTATTTTACGTTTGTCTGTTGTTTGCTGAGCTAACAGTGTTATGCACACTACTGTAGTAGCATGAAAACTGGGACATGTTTTGTTGTTGTCACGGTCGAGGTAAGGAGTAGACCAAGGCGCAGCGTGATGAACAAACATGACTTTAATTAGTTAAAGCACGAAACAAAACAAGAAACGACTCGTGACGTCCACGGTATCAATGACCGAACACGGAACAAAAAACCCACAACCACAAAGGGAAAACATACAGTTTAAATATGGCTCCCAATCAGAGACAACCAGCCAACAGCTGACACTCGTTGCCTCTGATTGGGAGTCACTCAGGCAAACATAGAATACAACAAACTAGAATGAACACCAACATAGAAATACACACATAGAAATGAACACACCCTGGCTCAACATAATGAGTCCCAGAGCCAGGGTGTGACAGTACCCCCCCCTAAAGGCGCGGACTGCGACCACGCCTCAACTAAACAAACCAGGGGAGGGCTGGGCGGGCATACCTCCTCGGCGGCGGTTCTGGCTCCGGCCTTGACCACCACCCTCCAATACACCCCCCATAGTGCCCCTGGTCCAGTCTAGCCCCGCCGGCTGGAGCAGGACTAGACTTAACAGGAGCGATCCTTACCAGGCTGTCGACTCGCACCCCTGGCTTGGTGCGTGGAGGAGGAACGGGCCTTACCAGGCTGTCGACTCGCACCCCTGGCTTGGTGCGTGGAGGAGGAACGGGCCTTACCAGGCTGACGACGCGCACCCCTGGCTTGGTGCGTGGAGGAGGAACGGGCCTTACCAGGCTGACTTCTCGCACCCCTGGCTTAGTGCGAGTGGCAGGAACAGGCCGGACCGGGCTGGCGACGCGCACCGTAGGTTTGGTGCGAGTGGCAGGAACAGGCCGGGTCGGGCTGGCGACGCGCACCGTAGACTTGGTGCGGGTGGCAGGAACAGACCGGACCGGGCTGGCGACGCGCACCGTAGACTTGGTGCGGGTGGCAGGAACAGGCCGGACCGGGCTGGCGACGCGCACCGTAGGTTTGGTGCGAGTGGCAGGAACAGGCCGGGTCGGGCTGGCGACGCGCACCGTAGACTTGGTGCGGGTGGCAGGAACAGGCCGGGCTGGGCTGTCGATGCACACCGTAGGCTTGGTGCGTGGAGCAGGGACAGGCCGGACTGGGCTGGCGATTCACACCGTAGGCTTGGTGCGTGGAGCAGGGACAGGCCGGACTGGACTGGCGACGCACACCGTAGGCTTGGTGCGTGGAGCAGGGAC
>NC_059211.1:33128857-33233857 GCF_020615455.1 Coregonus clupeaformis
TCCTTATAACTGGACAGTTTTTGTGTTTTGGGAACCGATCCTTTGTGATGTCCCCACAATGTTCCCACCAGACTGTTTCCACAACCTAATGAAACATTCTAGGAACCTTTGAAGAACAGATTAAATGTGTTCAAGGAACGTTCTTGCAACATCAGGTGAATGTATTATACAAACATTCTATAATCATCAACATGACTGGACAGTTTTTGTGCTATGAGAACATTTGCCACGACCTAACGAATCTACAGGTAGTATGGTAATATTTTATGTATCATTAAGGCAAATGTTGGGAAATGTCAAAAGTAAAATATAGTAAACATGATTGACATTCTATAATCCAGATGCATGTTTTAATCAATGTATGTATATTATTTTTAAGAAAGTGTCTGAGTCACGCCACCAATAAAGAGATAAGGGAAAGAGGCCTCAATTGGAAAGCGCACGTAGCCCTTGTAAGAGTAAACAACATGTGTTATTGGACTTCGAAAGATAATGGTGGCGTGGCAGTTAAAGATGTTAATCAGTTATCTTAAGGGGAGTAGCTGTATATGCTATGTAAACATGACTATGCACTTGTATTTGTATAAAAGGAGATCTTTGAGCCAAAGAGAGCAGCCGTTCCATGGAACTGCTCGGCTTTTGTTATTAGATAATAAGTCTAATTTTTGGATTAACAGGCTCCAGTTTCTTGAGAGATATTTTTGAGTTGACTACTTTTGAGTCAAATATTTCTACGACATAAATGGCGAGCTTTTCCAGGAGTTGAAAACAGGGACCAGAGACGGTGTACATCTGCAGTTGTGAAACGGCTTGGACGGACCATACAAACAAAAGCGGCCGTTTTTAAAAGGTAAGCCAAGTTCTTACTTATATAGTATAAAGTTTGTGTGGTTCGATCCGAGGCCCGGCATCAGCTGCAGAATACCAAGTAGGTCTCTCCAAATTTAAGAACCAGAAAATTAGAGACTGGGATCTTTTGGATTTAAAATGCATGTTAAATGATGAAAATCCTTGAGGGTTGCAATAAGTAGAAAATAGTTTAAGTAGATCTGCTCGGTAGGTGGATGGTCTGCTTGGGTTGGTGTGAGTCAGTCATTGTGGTTGAGTGGGGTGGGTTATCTGTCTCGTTTGAGTTGATCATTTGGTCAGTATGAATGCATCTGTTTGACTAAACCGACGGTTTGATGCGTCTTGTACTCGTCGATGTCACTCGGTTGTTCGTCTGAACCGTTTGTTCAAATCATTTGATTCAATTGTTCGTCCTGCTGGTCATTTTGTTTAATCCATTGTGATTTCATTGGTAGTGGTCAAGTTGGATGATTCATCTGTTTCATTCAGGTTGCTCATCTGGACAGTCTGATCGATCTGTTTGATTTGATTGCTCAATTCGTGCATTCAATCATCGGGGTCACTCGGCTGCTCATCTGATGCATCTGTTCGATTCGGTTGATTCACTTGATTCATCTTGCTGATCACTTTGTCTGGGTCATTTCGGCACGGGCGGCTGTCCATCTGGTTGAGCGATCAGACAATAACATGTTAGAAAGTCCTACGAATACCGCTTTAAAACGTGTCGGGGAAGTGAATCGTTTTTTTAGGACTGCTTAGGTAGGTGAAATCCTGTACAAATATCGCTTTTTCTCTGTGTCGAGGAAGTGAATCAGAGAAGGAGGGCAGAATTTACAGGTCGCTTAGGAAAGCGCAGGATAAGTAGAATTCCAGGTGTGTCGAGGAAGTGTATCACCTAGGGGGCTAAATAAATAGAAATCCTGTATAAAATCGTCTTTCTTGTGTCGGGGAAGTGAATCAGAAAGGGTCGATCAGGTAAAAAGATAGGTCATCCGGAGTAGGTGACATAAATTGGAAGTTAACACCGGTCATCCTGAGTAGGTGAACGGGTTAAACAGCCATTAAGGCTTCAAAATATAGAGAAAGTGTTAGATAGAGTAGGTCTGATCATATCATGTGGATGAGTGGTTTGCTTGGGCTACTGTGAGTCATTAAACTGTCTGATTCATTTGGGCACAAGTGGCTGCTCATCTGTGTGAGTGAGAATAATAAGAAATCCTGCAACTAAATAGCCTTTTCTGTAAGGAAAGGAACTATATTTGAGGTCGTTTGAAGCTTCTGCCTGGTGGAGAAAGGGCATGCCCAATCTCGCATTAGGAAAGAGAAGAATTAATGTTATATGGATATACATTTACCAACTGAGTGGAACATTCACATTACTAGGAGGGGTATGAGAAATCCGGTTGGAGGAACAGGTCACGTGTACCGGTGTGATCATATGACGTTTATGCATTGTATTTTGGTCAATCTTTCAGGGTGTGTTTCTGACATTATATTTGGAAACTTTAGAGGTGATGTAGGATTGTGATAAATTGACTACAGTTAAATAATAACTGGAATAGGGTTAACATTCCAAATTTTGGCCCTTTGATAGAATAAAATATTCCTGTAGGTTATACAAATAGTAATTAAGCGCATTTGAGAACAACATTGTGTGAATGTGGAATGAGAGTGGTATAATGGTGTAAATGAGTCGCACTCTGAAGTTTGAATGATGAGATATAGAGGTGTGTATGATAATTATATATACGTTTGAATAATAAGCTTTTCATGTAAATGATATCTTGGAGTTTCGTACAACAAATCCTGTCATAGAATTTTGTAAGATCAGTGAATAGTGACCAGCCTATATGATTCTGGGAGGATTCTATGACTGAGGGGAAGGATTTGGGTAATTAGTTGTTGTTCCGCTGAGATTAGATTATGATTAACTGATTTGTGGTAATAAAGAATAATTAGAAACATGAATGGTTTGGTTGATGTGAATATATTAGATAAGAATGAATTTTATTTGAGTGTAATTTATTACAAGGGATTGGATTAAATAATAGGTGCTGACTTGCACACCCAAAAACGTAGACGTACGTGAGGGGTGGGAGAAGGTACATAGATCATTGATAGAAATAAGAGTAGGCATTATGATAACTATCTATCATTTTGAAGCAGAAGTGAAATAGTAAAGGAATTTTACTGTAATAGGGGGAAAGAACATAATCCATTTGATTGAATTCGTTAGATCTGTTTCCAAATTAATGAATGTAGATTTGACTCGTTGACTGCTAAAGCTTCCTGCTTGTGAAATCTTAGTCCTGTAAAGCTATTTTCTGATAAAGTGTGGTATGTGCCAGATACTAAAACTACTGACCATTATCATTGGAATAAAGGAGGATTTACTTGTCATTTCAATAAAGCATAGATTCTGCATCGCTGATTAGAGTCTAGGTTTTCTAAGTATAGTTCAACTATGGTTGTGGGTTGTTTAGATTGATGGAATAGTCAGGGTTGATTTTGTGATATAAGACTGGACGATTTAGCAGCCTGCGTCTTTTCAGACTGAAGGACTCACTTATTCAACGGGAAAGAGGGAGGAGTGACTATAGTCTAATCAGAAAGGACAGTTACCCACATTTGAATAGCGGACTGGCAATTGCGATAGAGTTGTGGCCATAATTTGTATTGTTTAGGTAGACTGGAATGAAAGTAAGGTATTTTAATAATATGAATACAAATATACTGTTAGTTATTGTTGGGTTGTGAATAGACTTTACTAATGCCATGATCTAGTTCTCGGGTAAAAGAGAGTCATACTTGCTTGACTGTATCGAGCCGAAAGAGATATTTGAAGCAAGTCTGATTAGTTGGATGGAAAACATTTATTTGACAAATTCTAATTGTTATTACTTTATTCTATAGTTTGCGTGACGCCACAGATGTATACAAATAGTTAATGAATTCTAAAACGATAATTTGTTTTCGTTACATGGACCAGTGGAGTGTAGGTAGTTTTAACTATTATGCTGATAAGATAGTACCGACTTAATGTAGGTTCTAGATTTGTTCAACATCAAGTTTGTATTTTAAACTAAATTAATGCAATAGGCTACAATTACAACATTATCAGAAAAAGGCACAATCTAATGCGAAACAGTTATCACATATGTCATTAATCCAGTAATGATACAAAGCTAGAAGGATAACAATAGAGGGAGAGTGAACCAAAAAAGGCTGTCTTAATTACACCACCACCAAGAAGACCAGGGGTCTGCTGGGGGTGCAGTCAATCAGGACATACAAGAAGGGATTGTCACGATCGTCGTAAGGAGTAGACCAAGGCGCAGCGTGATGAATGAACATGTTTATTTATCATTAGCGATAAACACGGACAGTAAACAAAAACAACAAACGACTCGTAACGTCCTAGGTAACTTAGACCAACACGGAACAAGAACCCACAAACACAAAGGGAAAAACAGACAGTTTAAATATGGCTCCCAATCAGAGACAACCAGCCACAGCTGACACTCGTTGCCTCTGATTGGGAGTCACTCAGGCCAACATAGAAATAAACAAACTAGAACTCCCAACATAGAAATACACCACATAGAAAGAACACACCCTGGCTCAACATATTGAGTCCCAGAGCCAGGGTGTTACAGTACTTTCCCTAAAGGCGCGGACTGCGACCGCGCCTCAACTAGAGCAAAACATGGGAGGGCTGGGTGGGCATTCCTCCTCGGCGGCGGTTCTGGCTCTGGCCTTGCCCACCACCCTCCAATAAACCCCCCATAGCGCCCCTGGTCCGGTCTGGCCCCGCTGGCTGGAGCTGAACTGGACGTAGCAGGAGCGGTTAGCTTCAGCTCCGTAGTGGAGCAGTTGACCGGTACCCTACCAGGCACCGGTGACCCAGGCACGGGTTGTGCTGGACTGACGACGCGCACCCCTGGCTTGGTGCGTGGAGCCGAACGGGCGGACCGGGCTGACGACTCGCACCCCTGGCTTGGTGCGTGGAGTAGGAACGGGCCGGACCGGGCTGACGATGCGCACCCCTGGCTTGGTGCGTGGAGTAGGAACAGGCCGGACCGGGCTGATGATGCGCACCCCTGGCTTGGTGCGTGGAGTAGGAACAGGCCGGACCGGGCTGGCGACGCACACCGTAGGCTTGGTGCGTGGAGCAGGGACAGGCCGGGCCGGGCTGGCGACGCGCACCATAGACTTGGTGCGAGTGGCAGGAACAGGCCGGACCGGGCTGGCGACGCGCACCGTACATTTGGTGCGAGGGGCCGTAACAGGCCGGACCGTACTGGGGACACACACCACTGGCTCTACCCCGGGATCTGGAACGGGCCGGACCGGACTGGTAACACACCCCAGTACCTCTCACCGTGCCTCTAAACCTTCTTTCCCTACTTTGACCAGTGGCCCCCGTAACCTGGTGGCCTTCTGAATACGCCCCTTTTCTGCCTCCGTCAGCCCCGTCGTCCATGCCCTGTGCCCCCCCCAAAATTTTTTTTGGGGTTGCCTCTCGTCCGTCCGACGATGACACTGCTGACGCCGCTGCTCCTCTCTCGCCAGGGCCTTAATCCTAGCCCATGGCCCTTTGCCCCCGAGCATGTCCTCCCAGGACCACGATTTGCCCACCTGGGCCATCGCCAACCTCTCCATCTCCTTTCCCGGCGCTTCCTCCCATGTCCAGTCTGCCTGCTCCTGGACACACTGCTTGGTCCTTGTATGGTGGGTTCTTCTGTCACGATCGTCGTAAGGAGTAGACCAAGGCGCAGTGTGATGAACGAACATGTTTATTTATTATTAGCGATAAACACGGACAGTAAACAAAAACAACAAACGACTCGTAACGTCCTAGGTAACTTAGACCAACACGGAACAAGAACCCACAAACACAAAGGGAAAAACAGACAGTTTAAATATGGCTCCCAATCAGAGACAACCAGCCACAGCTGACACTCGTTGCCTCTGATTGGGAGTCACTCAGGCCAACATAGAAATAAACAAACTAGAACTCCCAACATAGAAATACACCACATAGAAAGAACACACCCTGGCTCAACATATAGAGTCCCAGAGCCAGGGTGTTACAGGGATTGTCCTACCAAGCCGTGGTGGCCTGGGCAACCACAGCAGGGTAATTGGCAAGGGAATGGGCCCAGCTTGGCTGAATGGCAGCAGTCTTAGAACTTGTGGGAAGGACCAAATCAGGATAGCTAGAGAAGCATTTATTTTGGACTAGGGGAGAGGAGACAGCACTAACTTCTTGTGGGTTCTGGATTGATTACACAAAAATTTATATTTTTACTAAAAACAATGCAACAGGTTGAAATTATTAGATTACTGGAAAGTGGTTATGGGTTTGTTATGTTATAGGTGTATATTCCACTTAATGAAACATGATAAATGTCTGATGTGTCTTGGTTGAGAGTCTTTTCTGGGATTGATGGAAATACCCTACAGAATGAATGATGAAGGAGATGTAGGAGACCCACGTCTCAAAAAATATTTTAATAAATACTTGGGATCAAATATCACTGATTCCTTACACTGAGAAATTGACTGTATTTGTGGTTACGGAAAAGCCTCAGGGTTTAAGTCTTATGGGATTTAATTTCGTTTTATGTGCGCTGAATTGTGGAATTCACCGGAGAAGGGAGCAGTCACAAGTGATGTTCTTGAGGGTTGTCTGAAAGGAGGGATCAGGAGATGTGGCAAGAGAGTGAGAATTTCGAATTTAGATTGTGTAGACTGATTAAGAGGTATCAAAATGGAAACTAACTAAATGTGTACTTTTTCTTCCAGGAAAAAGGGGGGAGTGATTCTCTTCTCTTTGAAATATTTTCTGAGACTATAAATAAGGCCTGGCCATTTTTGGTTTGTTTATTGTGTTACTATATGGTGTTCAAATAACCACAAACAAACCACTTAGTATGAAATGTTAGCTGTATAGGATTTTTATTTCTATTTTGGGTTTTTTGACGGGATGGAAGTGAAATATCTTAAAGGGGCAAACACATGTAATTTGGGTTTTTATTTACTGAGGGATAAGTAAATACGTGTGATTTATTTTGATAAGAGCTGTACTAAGGACTTACTGTACACTCGGGATACAACATTTATGAAATGTCTTGATGGTTGTTAATGAGTAGTATACTATTGGATGAAACAATTCATTGAATGATTTCAATGACCTCTGAAATCTGTCCTGGCTTTATAGTGTGACCTGATCACCCGCACTGTAAATTCTAGAGGCATGCTGAATTAGGGGGTTAGATATAATAAGGATAATTGTGAAGAAGTTTATAATTTGGAAAAAATCCTATATATTATTATTAGTCCAAACAGGACAAGGATGAAGTGAGAGAGTTAGTCCTGAAGGAGAGTTATTCCTTGAATAGTGTTATGGGATACAGTTAAGTAAAGATATGCTCAAGGGTTGTCATTTTAAGTTTAGTTATTATTTTTGGTTTGATAGGCAATATTGTTATTGTTTTGTTTTTTGAACACATGAATCACGAAGTGAT
The DNA here is from genome assembly GCF_020615455.1 of Coregonus clupeaformis. NCBI lineage: Eukaryota > Metazoa > Chordata > Actinopteri > Salmoniformes > Salmonidae > Coregonus > Coregonus clupeaformis. The sequence goes on from NC_059211.1 coordinate 33,136,237, forward strand.
GCATGTGTCCAAGGGGGTAAGTTGGGCTTACAGAGGTTTTAATGTTTTATAATGGTTTTGTGGGGAAATATGCAAGGTGTATTAAGGATATGAGCAGTAGTAATAATGTGTTATGGGTTAGGTTAAATCTTTTTAGTTTTTGTGATAGGAGGCATGGTGTAGAGGGGGTCTGTCTATGAAATGAGTGGACTACAACAAGCTGGAAGCAGGTGCGCTTCATAATCTCAAGGCTTCTCTTGACGGATGAGAGGACATAAGTAAGTAATTTGTAAGTCGCTCTGGATAAGAGCGTCTGCTAAATGATGTAAATGTAAATGTAAGTAGCATACTGTGTCTCACCTAACCTAACAATGTTCTTAAGATTTTATTTTCATGGGTGAAGATAACTATGCCCAACTGAGTAGGAGAATCTGAGTATTTTCTGCGCCCTGGAGACTATATGATGGCAATAGACTACAGAAGAAAGAGCTGGAAAGACCCTATGTGGAGGGGCCCGTACCAGGTGTTGTTGGCTACCTCAATTATGGTAAAAGTGGGAGAGACCGATACTTAGATCCATGTTTCCCAATATAGGAGTGTTCCAACCCCAGGAGAGGAAGACGGCCCGCCATTGGGTAGCATTGTTGTCTTTTGTGTTTGTCTGTGCTTGTGTCTTTGCAGCAGTAACTCCGAGCTTCCCTATGGGTAGGCTGATAGAAGGACACTCTTCGCAGACCGATGTCGATAGATTGAGAGGGACTCTGGCTGATCCGGAGACCCTAGTGATGGAAGAAGGTTAACAGCTAAAGTGACCATACATCGTCGTCCAGGTTACACCAACAGCGGTACGGATAGAGGGGATCGCGATCGGGTATCATCTAAACCATTGTACCAGAGTGAGGGAACTGATGACTAAGAGACTACAGAGACTTCCAAGACCTTCCAGACCGCCGAGAGATTCCAGACCACCGAGAGATTCCAGACATTCAAGATGCACCAGATATCCCCGTCATTGATTTCTCTGCACTTGACTAGTTCCCTGAGAATAAGGGGAATGGGGTACTGATAATAGTAAAGAGCAGAAGAACAAGACATAGAAGGGATATAGACAGGATTAAAATGTATATTCTTGCACAGGCAGGAACCATAACTAAAATGCAGGAAGGGATCACTATTAAAATACAAGGGTTAACATATTATTGGTGTGTGAGGAACCAGCACAAAGAGTATGGGGAAGTCACATGGGGTAGTGTGACCTTAAGATAATGAAAGAATGAGACAGGTGAATCATAGACATAAGGAGAACAGCCCAAGACTTAGATAAACCATTTGATGTAGTATTTAGTGTTAGATTTCCAGGGAGAAGTGTTATTGGAGTAGTTATTCCTTGGGAAAGTGCATTAAACCCTGTACATGTTAGAGCCATACCAAATACAGAAGAAAGGGAATTGAAGGAGCCGTTAAACAATGATTGGTATAGATGAGTACAATATATTGCATTAAAATTAAATAAAAGAAAATATTCTAATATGCACCACATCTCCGTTTTAAATAGTTAACAGTAGTTCAACATCTCCACAGTTACTAGGACTGTGTTATGATTCAACCACAACTTTTGTCATATAAGGAACTCGGAAAGACCATATTGGCCAGCAGAATGTTTGTAATATTTAGGAAATCCTAAATATAAACAATTTTATGATCAACCAGGATGAGGAGAGTAGTGTAAGCAATTGTTAGAATAGGAACAAGGAAAAGGGAAACACCAGAGTAATATCAAATAGACTATGAGGAAATATAAGAATGTTACAATAAAACAATTGGGTTATATAATTTGGGAGAATTCAAGGGAGAATGTGAAACTAAGGGGCGTTTAAACAGATAGCCTTTGGAATTTAGGGACCCCTCAAAGAAAAATCTATCTGGCAGCAGGATCAAGTATTAGAAATGGGTATTAAGAATGAGTGATGAAACATAATGATTTGTCATATAGACAATGTTAATAGGGATGTTTTGGATTGGAAATTAACTCAACTAAACTGTTATGATCTGTCCTTTCCAGAGGTTACTACGGATGGTGTCGTAATGCATAGCAGAGATAATTCGGTCCAGAACGGTGTAAACCTCAATAAAAACCAAAAACCCTCTACCCGGCTAAAGAGGAACAACAAAGGCGTTGAAGACGTTCCTGTCCGACACCACCTCTGCCAGGAGACCTGAATCCAGCATCAAATCAAAGCAATCAATTGCCTTCTCTTTTGTGCCTTTTCTCACAAGAGTGTGACAGGAATCCATTTGGAGTCGGCATGAATAGAGATTTATTCAAATATACCATCTCTGATGGTGCTGGTATACTGGTTGGCAAATGGACAAAACAGAATGGGGGTAGAGGTGAGGTGGTTCAGGTGTGACATTGGAATTGGGACATTGTCACGATCGTCGGGAACAGAGGACCAATGCGCAGCGTTATTTGCGAACATGCTTTTATTTATGATTACACGAACAAAATAACAAAATCGATACGTGACGTCCAAAGGTGCAAAACACAAACCTACACAGGAACAAGATCCCACAAATACTGTGGAAAAACAGACTGTTTAAATATGGTTCCCAATCAGAGACAACCAGCAACAGCTTACACTCGTTGCCTCTGATTGAGAACCACTATGGCCAACATAGAAACAAAATAACTAGAACACCCTAGAAACACAAAACTAGAACAACACAAACAACACTCACACCCTGGCTCAACATACAAGCGTCCCCAGAGCCAGGGCGTGACAGACATTGCCATGGGCAATCCAAGATGAACTATGAAGCTATCTGAAGAACATAATGAAGACGCCAGAAGATTGAGTGCCGGTAGAGAAAGGGAGTGTTAGTTGAGGTAGTATGTTGATTGAGGAGGTATTATGCACTGCTAAATGTATAGTAATTTAGACTAGGAATGCATTAAGATACTGATCTGTTGTAATTCTCGTTATGAGGAAGTTAATGCTAGAATTATTATAATATAAATATACATTCCGCCAGTGTCAAGATGTGCCAGGGTGAGAGTTTTAATTTTGAATGATGGAACCAAGGTGACTTTAGAATTGTCATTCTAAAGTTGTTTTGGGTAATGAATTTGATTATGATTATAAATTATAAGTGGACTGATTGATCTGAATAAGTTATTAATATTAATGCCTAGTGATGTTGACATTGCAATTAATGGATTAGATATTGATATTGTCACGATCGTCTAGAAGAGAGGAGGACCAAGGCGCAGCGTGGAAGGCGAACATATTTATTTAATTAGAATGATCACACGATCAAAACAACAAAACGATGACGTGACAGTCAATGGTCATACACAAACCAAATACGAACAAGAAACCACAAACAATGAATGCCTAACGGCTACCTAAGTATGACTCCCAATCAGAGACAACGAGCTACAGCCCTCTCTGATTGGGAGCCACCCTGGCCAACATAGATATACAACGACTAGAACATAAACAAATGAACACCCTGGCTCAACATACGAGAGTCCCCAGAGCCAGGGCGTGACAGTACCCCCCCCCAAAGGCGTGGACTCCGACCGCGCCAACCAAACACAACAGGGGAGGGACCGGGTGGGCACTCCGCCTCGGCGGCAGATCCGGCTCCGGACATGACCCCCACTCCTTCTCTAAACCCCCAAAGTACCCCTGGTCCGGTCTGGCCCTGCTGACCGGAGCTGGACTGCACACTGGTGGAGCGGATAGCTTCAGCTCCGTAGTGGAGCAGTAGACCGGGACCTTACCAGGCACGGGTTGTGCTGGACTGACGACGCGCACCCCTGGCTTGGTGCGTGGAGGAGGAACGGGCCTTACCAGGCTGACGACGCGCACCCCTGGCTTGGTGCGTGGAGGAGGAACGGGCCTTACCAGGCTGACGACTCGCACCCCTGGCTTGGTGCGTGGAGGAGGAACGGGCCTTACCAGGCTGACGACGCACACCGTAGGCTTGGTGCGTGGAGCAGGGACAGGCCGGACTGGGCTGACGAAGCACACCACTGACTTGGTGCGGGGAGCAGGAACGGGCCGAGCCGGGCTGACGAAGCGCACCACTGACTTGGTGCGGGGAGCAGGGACGGGCCGAGCCGGGCTGACGAAGCGCACCACTGACTTGGTGCGGGGAGCAGGAACGGGCCGAGCCGGGCTGACGAAGCGCACCACTGACTTGGTGCGGGGAGCAGGAACGGGCCGAGCCGGGCTGACGAAGCGCACCACTGACTTGGTGCGGGGAGCAGGAACGGGCCGAGCCGGTTGACGGAGCGCACCACTGACTTGGTGCGGGGAGCAGGAACGGGCCGAGCCGGCTGACGGGCGCACCACTGACTTGGTGCGGGGAGCAGGAACGGGCCGAGCCGGGCTGACGAAGCGCACCACTGACTTGGTGCGGGGAGCAGGAATGGGCCGAGCCGGGCTGACGAAGCGCGCCACTGACTTGGTGCGGGGAGCAGGAACGGGCCGAGCCGTACTGGGGACACACACCACTGGCCCTACACCGGGATCTGGAACGGGCCGGACCGGACTGGTAACACACCCCAGTACCTCTCGCCGTGCCTCTACACCTTCCATCCCCTCTTCGACCAGTGGCCCCCGTAACCTGGCGGCCTCCTCTGCCAACCCGCTGGACCGCTCTATCGCGGCCTCCTGCTGCCCCGACGTCGTGAGCCCCCCCCTAAAAAATGTCTGGGGGTCTCTCTTCCCCGTGGACCAGGCCTCTATCGTTCTCGCCCAACTCTCGCTCTCCTGCTTCCAACTCCAGCCATTCTGCTCCTCCTTTGGCTTGACCCAGTCGAGACTCTTCCTCCATTGTTCCCAAGTCCACCCTCTCTGCTCCTCACTAGGCTTGACCCAGTCGAGGTTGCCACGGAGATCTGCTAACGATTCCCCTGGCGATGGCTCCTGGACACGCTGCTTGGTCCAGTTTTGGTGGTGTCTTCTGTCACGATCGTCTAGAAGAGAGGAGGACCAAGGCGCAGCGTGGAAGGCGAACATATTTATTTAATTAGAATGATCACACGATCAAAACAACAAAACGATGATGTGACAGTCAATGGTCATACACAAACCAAATACGAACAAGAAACCACAAACAATGAATGCCTAACGGCTACCTAAGTATGACTCCCAATCAGAGACAACGAGCTACAGCCCTCTCTGATTGGGAGCCACCCTGGCCAACATAGATATACAACGACTAGAACATAAACAAATGAACACCCTGGCTCAACATACGAGAGTCCCCAGAGCCAGGGCGTGACAGATATTGATTATTCTGATTGTTATAATACTTGTGATATGGGTAAAAAAAGGTTATGTAAGCTAAAGATATTGACACCATTCTTAACATGTCCTAGATATTATTGTTAAGACAAAGTTGCATATTTTGATGTGTTAGGATACTAACACATACAGTGGGGAAAAAAAGTATTTAGTCAGCCACCAATTGTGCAAGTTCTCCCACTTAAAAAGATGAGAGAGGCCTGTAATTTTCATCATAGGTACACGTCAACTATGACAGACAAAATGAGGAAAAAAAATCCAGAAAATCACATTGTAGGATTTTTAATGAATTTATTTGCAAATTATGGTGGAAAATAAGTATTTGGTCAATAACAAAAGTTTCTCAATACTTTGTTATATACCCTTTGTTGGCAATGACACAGGTCAAACGTTTTCTGTAAGTCTTCACAAGGTTTTCACACACTGTTGCTGGTATTTTGGCCCATTCCTCCATGCAGATCTCCTCTAGAGCAGTGATGTTTTGGGGCTGTCGCTGGGCAACACAGACTTTCAACTCCCTCCAAAGATTTTCTATGGGGTTGAGATCTGGAGACTGGCTAGGCCACTCCAGGACCCTGAAATGCTTCTTGCAAGCCACTCCTTCGTTGCCCGGGCGGTGTGTTTGGGATCATTGTCATGCTGAAAGACCCAGCCACGTTTCATCTTCAATGCCCTTGCTGATGGAAGGAGGTTTTCACTCAAAATCACACGATACATGGCCCCATTCATTCTTTCCTTTACACGGATCAGTCGTCCTGGTCCCTTTGCAGAAAAACAGCCCCAAAGCATGATGTTTCCACCCCCATGCTTCACAGTAGGTATGGTGTTCTTTGGATGCAACTCAGCATTCTTTGTCCTCCAAACACGACAAGTTCTATTTTGGTTTCATCTGACCATATGACATATGACATTCTCCCAATCCTCTTCTGGATCATCCAAATGCACTCTAGCAAACTTCAGACGGGCATGGACATGTACTGGCTTAAGCAGGGGGACACGTCTGGCACTGCAGGATTTGAGTCCCTGGCGGCGTAGTGTGTTACTGATGGTAGACTTTGTTACTTTGGTCCCAGCTCTCTGCAGGTCATTCACTAGGTCCCCCCGTGTGGTTCTGGGATTTTTGCTCACCGTTCTTGTGATCATTTTGACCCCACGGGGTGAGATCTTGCGTGGAGCCCCAGATCGAGGGAGATTATCAGTGGTCTTGTATGTCTTCCATTTCCTAATAATTGCTCCCACAGTTGATTTCTTAAAACCAAGCAGCTTACCTATTGCAGATTCAGTCTTCCCAGCCTGGTGCAGGTCTACAATTTTGTTTCTGGTGTCCTTTGACAGCTCTTTGGTCTTGGCCATAGTGGAGTTTGGAGTGTGACTGTTTGAGATTGTGGACAGGTGTCTTTTATACTGATAACAAGTTCAAACAGGTGCCATTAATACAGGTAACGAGTGGAGGACAGAGGAGCCTCTTAAAGAAGAAGTTACAGGTCTGTGAGAGCCAGAAATCTTGCTTGTTTGTAGGTGACCAAATACTTATTTTCCACCATAACTTGCAAATAAATTCATTAAAAATCCTACAATGTGATTTTCTCGATTTTTTTTTCTCAATTTGTCTGTCATAGTTGACGTGTACCTATGATGAAAATGACAGGCCTCTCTCATCTTTTTAAATGGGAGAACTTGCACAATTGGTGGCTGACTAAATACTTTTTTCCCCCACTGTATATGGGAAATGCTATAACTAAACAAAAGTGGGGAGCAATGTTTACAAAGAAATACATCCAGTTCAGGGAGCTCCAGGACAGTAGGTAAATGAATATGGAACATTTTGTAATGTAAAAGGAGGACCAATGGACTGTCCATTTGGGAATCCTGAATGTTTGTATGAAGTTGTTCCTGGGGGTGGATGGGCCTGCCATGGTTACAAAGCCCAATATAAAAATGTGGAGGTTAATTTAGAGGAAAACCTTCTAGACTTGTAACCAATACCTGACTGGGCTCTGGGTCCTCATCAGGATGGGTCAAACAATGAGGAATATATATTGGTTTAAATATATGCATATAAAAAGTAACCACATATGGCAAGGCTAAGAATAAGTAAATGCACAGGCTTACATTCATTTTAAAGTAAATCTTTGTAATTATTGGGACTTGTTAATGCCATTAAAAATGTTGCCACTGTTAATCGCTTCTCCATTTCTTCACCACACGGTCCGAAGGGATCATTTGGCGCAACACACAACTCAGTGTGCACTCGGCGGCAGGTGCTGTTATGTAGCTAGCGCTGTCTCACATCACCATGGAGAGAAATGTTGGCCATTTACGTCTCATATGTTGCTTCACTACAATATTTGATCATGATACGTTAATACCGTGTTCAGTTTGTCATGTTTAACTGCTGAAATTTCCACGGTGGTGCACATGCTAATTGATTAGCAGGCTAACCAAAATCCATGCTAAGTCAATCGGAAAACAGGCTAATTCGCTAGCTAGCCATATAGATTTTACATTTCGTTTTTCACGTGTATGTTTAACTAGCTTGCTAGCTAGATTAATACCATTTACACTCCTTAGAATTGTGAAGTAAAACATTTGCTAAATCTATACTGAACAAAAATATAAACACAACATGTAAAGTGTTGGTCTCATTTTTTATGAGCTGAAATAAAAGATCCCAGAAATGTTCCATACGCACAAAAAGCTTATTTTTCTCAAATGTTGTGCACAAATTTGTTTACATCCCTGTTAGTTAGAATTTCTCCTTTGCCAAGATAATCCATCCACCTGACAGGTGAGGCATATCAAGAACCTGATTAAACAGCATGATCATTACAAATCAAATCAAATTGTATTTGTCACATACAAGTGTTTAGCAGATGTACACAGGTGCACCTTGTGCTGGGGACAATAAAAGGCCACTCTAGAATGTGCAGTTTTGTCACACAACACAATGCCACAGATGTCTCAAGTTTTGAGACAGCAAGCAATTGGCAAGCTGACTGTGGGAATGTCCAATAGAGCTGTTGCCAGATAATTGCATTTCTCGACCATAACCCGCCTCCAACGTCGTTTTAGAGAATTTGGCATTACATCCAACCGGCCTCACAACCACAGACCATGTGTAACCATGCCAATCCAGGACCTTCACATCCGGCTTCTTCACCTGCGGGATTGTCTGAGGAGGGGGGTGCTGAGGAGTATTTCTGTCTGAAATAAAGCGCTTTTGTGGGGAAAAGCTCATTCTGATTGGCTGGGCCTGGCTCCCCAGTGGGTGGGTGTATGTTGTGCCAGGCTGTGCCCCTGCCCAGTCATGTGAAATCCATAGATTAGGGCCTAATTTATTTATTTTAATTCACTGATTTCATTCTATGAACTGTAACTCAGTAAAATCTTTGAAATTGTTGCATGTTACGTTTATATTTTTGTTCAGTGTTGTTATCCTTATGTCTGCATTGCCATTGACTTGACAGGTTGAGTGGATGAACAGGGCAGGGGCAACACCTCTTTGTTGAAGCTTGTTTGTTAGCTGATACATTTCAGTAAAGATGTGGCAGTCAACAGGCAACAACAAGCTATAGGAGATGAGTAAATAAATGGGGAAATTTAGTTTTAAGTTGATACATGCTTCATGTGAAATATTATTTATGTCCATGTTGCTCATTGCTCATCATTGCTCCAGTGTCTCATACCCCACTCCGTTGCCATCAACAGTCCTCTGCAATATTGCCTCAAAAAACTGCTAGTGTATGATCAGTTTAACTTCCCGCAATTATTATAATTGCACAGGACATCCATCCCATTTAGCTACTGTTTTCATTGTAGTTCTCAGATCAAAAGATATAAGCAAATTATCCTAATTCTAGTAGCAGCTTGTGACTAGTTCATGTTGAAGAACATGGATAAGTAGCCTAGGTTATATCTAATAGCTGTATTACATCAACTCAGACCTGGCTGATCTATTCTTATTTTCTTCTGTGGAATTCATTAAATTGTTGGACATGTTTAAATGCTTTTTGTTCTTTGTATCCATACAGCCAGTTATTTTTTCCTATAGTCAACCCTCCAATCAGAAATTGGGAGAACACTTGTTTAGAATGCCTGAAGCTTTAAGAGAACAAGAGTGTGCGTGTGTGTGTGTGTGTGTGTGTGTGTGTGTGTGTGTGTGTGTGTGTGTGTGTACTTGTACGCGCGCAAGTGTTAAACTTCAAGAACATTGATAAGAGGGAGTAGGCCTACTGAAACATATGGGGCATGTTTCAGTGACTTTTGTGTTGTTTATGGTGAAAATGCTATTAAAAACATTCTGATGCAGATTATTTTGTATTTCTGTCCCTTAAAATGCAAGCATAGTATGCATGTCACATGGCACTGCTTTTTAAATGGAAAAAATATTTATTTACGTCTGAATTTGAGCAAATTATAATTGTTTGATTAATCGCAATTACCTACAGAAAATTATGCGATTAATCGTGATTCATTATTTTTATCGTTTGACAGCCCTACTCTCAATCCATAGAATGTGACACTATGACAATAAACCAATGTAACATTTAAACCATTATACTCATACAAAGTAATGTTGACACTCCAACTTTAAATCGGTGTGACTCTCATTGTTGCAGCTAGCTTGTTAGAGTTCAGGCCCGCTAGCACTCATGTCTCATTCCACTGAGGGAGATCACAGCAGGAGTCAATGGAACTCACTTTACATTTCAGAATATCACATTCTGCCGGTGTGGTGCTATCCCATATATGCCCTCTCTCTATGCCGCATCCCAAATGGCACCCTATTCCCTTTATAGCGCTCTACTTTTGACCAGAACCCTATGGGCCCTGGTCAAAAGTAGTGCCCTATAAAGGGAATAGGGTGCCATTTATGATGCAATATCTCTCTCTGTCCAGGGGATCAGGGTCAGGGGTCAATCTGTCTATAATGGAGGAGAATGTCATTTCATTAGTGTGGTTACAATGGGGACGGACTCAGGTTTGTATTCTTCTGCTATAGATATCTGATCAGGCCCCCTCAAGAAGTCAATGGGAACAAAGGGTCATTGATTTATTTCACAATGAGGCTTTCTGTACAGCATTGACAAATAAGCCTTATCAAATCTTGATGTTGTGGGACCCCTTCTTTAAGTACCTTGGCCAAATCAAAGCCCAAATGTTAATTTCAGGACTGTCGGGCCTGGCCTGGCACAATTTAGCTACTTGAGAATTACCCTATCTATGTAGGCTATTTGTACTCTTTTCACATACTTGACCTTTGTGATTGTGTAGTCTGACGCATGTTGATCTATTTATTGATTAATGGGCTTATTTCTTCTTTATTGTTGTCTTGTCTGTTTGTTTGTTTGTTTGACATCTTTATGCATCTGTTTGTCTATTGTATATCTGTAAGTTATGCTGTTTATTCCCCTGTGTCTATTGTTTTTAGCCTTATTTTCTTGTATGATATATTTATGTATTTTTCTTACTCTGTAATCGGCACAAAAGTTATATATAATTTTTTAAAATAAACATTAAGAAGTGCATCCTTTATTTTTACCTTCCTTGTCGTAATCACTGATTTTACATGGTGGGACAGGTGAAAGCCATGTGGTGGAGCCCTTCCATTAATCTGTCGAATCAGGTATGATCAGTGATTGTCAGATTACGACAAGGAATGGAAGAAGGGTGGATGCACTTAAAAATAATTTGAACAGAGCAATGGTCTCAGGACATCCATCTGGTCTGCTGACTCCTGATGTAATGATGCTGTCTGTGACTGGTCCCACTGGATTCCCTTAGGATCTGATTGGCTGACAGAAACCCAGGGGAGAAGCTTTTGATTGGTGCTGAGATATTTCTCTGTCTGTGTTTTTCTCCAAAAAAGACAATTTCATTTTGATGGAGGTTTTATTCTCAGCACCCCACCAGGGAAATCTAATGGAATTTAATGAGCCACTTTTATGCGTTGTAAAAAAAAAAAAAATGTGTATCTTGATTTGATAGATGTTTCTTTCCTCCTCTGCTTTTAAATAATTAATGAGCTGATGCTTTCCTCACAGATAGAGTGCCTCTCTCAGAAACAATGGGATTCATCCCTGTTACTGTACATTCTACTCTACTCTCTGTCACATTCTTCCTACCCTTATCTTATCTAACCAAACACCCATTGAGTCCAAACGGATTAAATGGTATGTTTAACTCATGACATTCTCTTGTTGTGACATTGGTATAGTGGTGGATGGGGGTGTTCGGTATTAATGTAAACTCTCCATTACATGCATCTGACATTCTAATCATTCAACTTATATCAACATTCAACTTAACAGGTGGTGTCATGCTCTAGCCTACACACTACTGAGAGGAGAGTACACAGACACACAAAGCACACACAGACACGAACACACATGCGCAGGCCTGTCCTCATAAATCCAGATTTAACTGAATGTCAGAGAGGCATCCGGCAAGAAGTGGCTAAGGACCTTATCAGCCACCCTACTCTTTCCTCTGTCCTCTCTCTTCTCAGCCCAGTGGTTAGAGACGCCTGTCTCACTGCAGCTGGAGACAGTCAGAAGACTCTCAGAGTACTGCCGCTGCTGAGGAGATGAGAGATGGTGGGAAGGCGAGGAGGAGAGTGAAGTGGTTATTTACGGCAGTGACCAATTCTCTCCTCTCTTCTGCTCTGCTACCCTGTGAGTGTTCTGAACAATGGGGGAGAGAGAAAGGGCAGGCTGCTCTCCTCTCTGCCCTACGTGATTCTGCCTTGAAAGCCAGTGAAATCCTGCACGATGCAGCATGCTGTAAACATTCTTTATAAACCCATCACTCTCCCTGCCTCCTCTCAACCACTCAATTAGTAGGTAAGAAGACCCTCTCCTCTCAACCACTCAATTAGTAGGTAGGAAGACCCTGACTGATAGGACTGCTACCTGCTGATATGTTCAATGCAATGGAACAAAACAGAACACAATGCAATGGAACAGAACAGAATAAAGTGAAATAAAGGTTAAATAAATAAAATAAAAAGAACACAACACAACACAACAGTACAGAATAGTTATTTTGTAATCAGTGGGAGGGAGGAGTGTCAAACTTAATTTAAAAGATGTTCAGTCTTCTCTAAGGGCAGCTACTATTCTGTGTAAGGTACAGCATGAATAACAGCTACCCTACTCAGATTCTATAACCATAAGTATCTCCTATATCCACATTTCACACTCTTGTTATAGTGAAGGTGTTATAATGAAGAGTTAAGGTGTTATAGTGAAGGTGTTATAGTGAAGGACAACACAAGCAGATGTGAATGTGGTCTGTATTGGTTTGCCTTCAGTGATAATTATATCCCATACGGCTGATATGACTGTAAATGGGTGTACCACCACTAGGCAGAGTGCAGTTATATCTCCATATGGATGATGTGATGGTAATTCCCCAGACTTACTTGTAATGGTGATGGTGATTAGAGAAGCATTAGCTATTCCGATGAGTTAATATTACTGGGAATGCATTGGTAATGTGTGTACATTCTCAGGGTCTGATGTGTTAGTGTGTGATGAGAGAAGGAGAGAGAAAGTGAGTGAGTGGGATTTAGTTGAGTTTTTGTGTGTGTGTGGGGGGGCGGGGGTGTGTGCCCGTGTGTGTGTGTGCCTATGTGTGTGTGTCTGTGAGTGTGTGCGTTTACTACGTGTGAGTGGAAGGTAGGTGGGTGGCGGGAGCGGGACTGCAGTGCCTGCTGGTCTATATGGTAATGAGTTATAATTGCAGCGTGCGTTCTGCTTGACTGTCTGCTTTTAAGATTCAGGGAGAATTTACATCATTATGCGGTCCTTTCAAAAATGCTAATCAGAAGAGGGTTTTTTCTGTTTCTCTGAGGCGTCTTTCATCACAATTATATGCCGAGTCCATGGCTGCATCGCAAATGGCACCCTTTTCCCTATATAGTGCACAGAATTTGACCATAGCCCTATGCGCCTTGGTAAAAAGTAGTGAACTGAATAGAGAATAGGATGCCATTTGTGTGGCAAACCATTTCTCTGTAAATACACGATCTGAGCGCTAATTTATTCAGTGAAATCTAAACAGTTTCACTTCTTTCTCTAAAGAACCTGATGCTTGCTAGCTGAGGGTGTCAAGGAGCAGGTATAGCAGGTATGTACAACAAGCTACTTTGTATGTACTTAACATGGAGATCGAGGTCCTTCCTTCAAAGGTGTGTTTAATAAAAGAGCAGTGATCTCCACTGACATACACACACTGGTTCAATTAGAGCTCGGTCTGTCCCCAACCCCCATCTCCCTGTCTACGTACATCCCAAATGGAACCCTACGCACTGAAAAAAATGGTTCTATATAGTGCCAATTAAGCGTTGTTTGGCTTGGAACCATAGCGGAACCATTTTTAGTGATATTTGGAACCTTTTGTTGAAAGTTCTATAAAGAACCATGCTCATAAGGTTCTAAATGGAACCTATATGGTGCTACAAGGGTTCTGCTATGGTAACAACACTTTTTGGGGCTATATATAACCTTTATGGAGAATGGCTCTATAATAACCTTTTTTCAATCTCAAAGGTTCTTTGTGGAACCATACAGGTTTTTTTTATTGTATTGTTAGAATTCCATTGGTGTTACTATTGTGTTGAATCAGGTGTGCTAGCTCTGGAACTGCTGGGGGTCCCTGAGGAGAGAATTACTGACTTATTCAACCATTCTGAATTGATACAAGGCCATACGTGCGTCTTTCACAAGACACCATCACTGGCCATAGTCATATTTAACATGTAATAGCATAACACAACAGATTGGATCAACTGGAATGAAATTCTCTCACTCACGGTTGCACAAAAAGAGTTGTGAACAAACCACGCCCCAAAATATTCCAATGATCCGCCGCTCCTACATTTTAATTAGCACTAAAAGAGGAAAGAACCTACGGAAGTCCAGAGAGGACATATGGATTAAAAAGAACGTCACTCATTATGTCGAGATCACAACTTATTTATCTCTGTCAAGAATGCTGTAGGTGGGTGTAGTGGTGGAATCAAGCGCAGGACACCGAAGTATAGTCCAAAAGACTTTAGTGCAATTTCCAACAAGGAAAATCGAACAAACTTGCCCGAAGGCGAAAACTACGCACGAAGGCGACAAAACAAAAGGCGCACTAAACATGTGCGTAAACGCTCCAACACAGTGGAGTAAAGCTCAACCGAGCGAATAAGCAATATACAAGCACAACACACGACAGAAATAAATCAATCACACACAACACTAGACAAACACAACGAGAAACTTATAGGACACTAATTACACTAAACGAGAACAGGTGTCACAACAAACAGACAAAAGCAAACGAACATGAAACATACAACGGTGGCAGCTAGTATTCCGGAGACAACGAACGCCGAAGCCTGCCCGAACAAGGAAGAGAGGCAGCCTCGGCCGAAACCGTGACAATCTCATGATCACGACATAACAAAAGTTGTTTTGTTGAGGTCACGAGATAAACTTTATAGATAGGAGTTGACGTATTAACGATAGATTGACAGTATGGCTGAGGCGGCAGAGCCCACGGTGGATCAGCGCATACGTTTTTATTGATTGCTACACAAAGGAGGGTACATTTCGTGCTAACATCATGCTTTCATTTGTGTTTGGAGCTTATTATCAGTCTATAAGTTAGAACGTTAGCAAGCTAAATGTCCCTTACTTTGAGCTAAGAGCTAGTGGGGCATCTAAGCCCTTGTGGGGCATTTAAGTCCTGAACGATGCCTGACAGGCAACTCTGTCTCCCAGGCTGTGTACCACCACAAGACCACAGCCAATCGCATGCAAGCAACAACACCGCTAACTTGGCTACTTGTGAGCGAGTGAGCTAGTGTCGTGGAAATTCTACAAAGAGACACTCAAAGTCAATGTTAAATGAATCTTTGTTTATTATCAGCACGCTGGTGAGGTTCCAACCAACTCAATGCACCAAGTACACATGTCGATCAGGAGCTCTACCTGGGACAGTCCCGTTAGATCCTTATAAACTGGTTAGACACGTTACATAGGCATAGTTCATAGGGTTGGTTCTGGCATGTGTCTGGCACCGTCTCCTATCTTAACTTATAGAACATATTCTGGGCGTTCCGCCAGATGGTCCTAAGGAGGAGGTCATGTTGCCCTCCAACCCCCCACACCCCCTTTACCAAGAACAGGCAGGAACCAAATCATATTTATGACACTAAGACAATATTAAAATGTTCAAGGCTGTCTCTTCACATTATAAAAATGTCCATCACATTCCATCCTCTTATCACTTGTGTGATAATAATCATTACATTTTAATGTAAGCATTTAGATTTGAGCTTCTATATCAAAATACATCATTTTAATAAATCATATTAAAGGTTAGACTTCTATTAACGGGAGTGAATCTAATCTAAATCTAATCAGATTTTAGAATATTTGCATGAAAATCTGTCACAAATTGGATGGAAACCTTCCTAATGTCTTGGAGTGTGCAGTTATGCGTAACAGATTTTGGAATGCTGTTCGTTTCAGTCAAGGTTTACAAAATGCCATCATCTAATTTCCCCATCAATCTCCCTATGCCTATCCGCTATTTAAACTTACAGGCTGCCTACAAAAACCTACATTGACAAAAACAATAGACAACTTAACATTTACATACATATCTACAAACATTAATGACATCACACTTGCTCAGATCCACATGTTCACACCGTATTCACACCCAATGCTGTTTATAATGCTTGTGAGACTCTGCCCCATATGACTTCAAATTGTGTTATGTTTTAACCAGACAATTACTTTTCCATTGCAGTTAATCACTAGTCTGGCTAACACCTAACTCTTGAAGTCCTCCTGACTTCAGAGTCTGGAATTGCTCTTTAATGTTGTCGGCACAATGCATCGATAATGAAGGGGGCTGTGCTTTTACTGGTTGGCTCTCCTCTGTGTCTTTCTTACTCAAACACCCACAGCCCCTGTGTGCATTTGAGAGAACCAATCAAACCCTGTTGCACAATTTATTAGTGAATATTGCATTAATTAACAAACAGCCTCCTTTCCAGACAAGTGTGGTCACAGCTCTCCCTGCACTGTGAGTAACATGGGTTGTGTCAGCCAGGCTAATTAATCACAGCAAACAGAATCAAATTCAAGTCTAATGCTTAGGTAAAAAAATTTACCCACCATGCCTAGAGTATCCCTGCAGACTATCTTGACTGTCTTGGCCCCATTCTGTCTGATCTACTGAGCCCTCTGGATCGCGGTCTCCTTCATGTACTACGCAACCTGGTTTGCCGGCCAGATGTTGTTCAGCCACTTGGTCATCTGGGCTGCCCTCTCACATTTGACTCTGTTGTGAGCACAAAGTATTCAATTAATTATAAATTCCTTTTGACAATCAGTTTTCAAAATACACAACAAATATTTCAACATGTACTTGGCAAGACCCGGCTACTGCTCAAGCTTGGTGTGTCGCTTGGTGTGTCCACAGTCCTATATATTCATGTATGTGTCTCAAGGACCTCCCCTCATGTATAAAAAAAAGGTGGCGTTTACAGAATTCTCACTGCGTGTAAGGCTTTTAAGTTATTCTTTAACTTCAGGCTATAGTTGAGTCATCCAAAAGCAAGAGCGTTTCCTGGTCCATTTCATCTGCTGCAAAAGAGAGGGTAAAAGGGGTACCTAATCACTTGCACAACTGAATGCATTAGGCAGATTTCTCCACCATGCTGGCTCTGGGATTCGAACCAGTAACCTATCAGCTACTGGCCGAACGCTCTTAACCGCTAGGCTTGAACGCTAGGGGGGAGATTTTAAGGGATAGTTTCACCCACATTTCTAAGTTAAATACTTTGAGTGAAGGGTTGATAAACCAGGTCAAATGGTTGAACAAAGGTAAGAGAGTGAGGAAAGAGCTAAATGAATAGGGGTGACAGTAGCTTCGAGGTTAGAAAGGCAGGCCGATATTCAAACCCCCAAGCTGCCTGCGGGGAAATCTGCAGGGAGTGATCCATCAGCCAGAGTGTTACCAGGTACAATATCTCTGTATACTACCTACTCCTGTGGTGCCCTTGAGCAAGGCACTTTACCCCTAAGTGCCCATGAGCTGCTCCCAGCCTGTGATGTGTGTGTTGTGTGTCAGGTTGGTCACTGTAACAGAATATCTGTGCAAATGACCAATAAAGCAAGTATGGTAAAATGAAGGTCAGACTATCTACGGTAGCTGTGCATGTAATGTATCTAGTCCCAAAGTGCCTGCTTGGTTCTAAGAGGCTCTGGTGAAGTTAAGTATTTTAAGTTTCCATTAAGGTTGTACTATTGGTTATCGATGACAATGTGGAAGACATAGATGCAGTGTTTCCCCCCCCACCCCCGAAAGCTCTGTCCCCACTCTCAAAAAGGGATTTCTCAGTTTTACTTACCCTCAAACTTTGGAATCAAAGAGGCCAGATTCCACTCATTCAATGTATCTTTACAAAGATGTTCATTCATTGGCTTTGACCTCTGCATTTAACTAAATGTACTTGGCTATATCAAATTTAAGGTAAACTCTAACGTTAGCTAGCTAACAGAATTTGCATCCATCCTCCTCAACTTCACAAGTCAGAAAAAATCGGCCACTGTCAGAAACCATTGAAAACCAGTACGGTATCGCTAGCTAACTCAATCAATCACCATGCAAGCATGAGATAACTCTGCCAAATAGCTTGGTTAAATTAACCCAGCTGGAGAATAAGTAAAATCTAGCTATGGTAACTTAGCTAGCCAGCTAACTTAGCTAACGTTAGCTAATGATTGAAACAGTGTCCGAGACAGTCCAGGAAAAGTGTCAGACTTAACTAGCTAAGGTATCGTCAACATACATTTAGTTATATTCTGTGACAATACTTCAGTAAGCTAGTGTCACGAACATGGTCGCGAGACTATCGTTACCTAGCTAGCTAACGTTACCTCAGCCAGAGATATTAGCACAGAAAATGGCTAGCTAGCTAACGGTTGTTAGCTATCTAACGCTCAAGCTAATGTTAGCTAGCTACATAATTATAATAGGACAACCTATTTAACCTGAATCAAATTAATAATTCGTAACGATTGTTACTTACCATTTTCACGGTTTTCCATCAGCCAAAACACCCTTAGTCTGTCGAAATAACGTTAGCCATTTTTCACTTGTCAGTCACTCAGTCACACTAGAACTATAATACTGGTAGCGGGAGAATTAACCCACTGGCAAGGTCAAATATCCATAGCTCAACCTTAATAACCCAGAACCAACAACCCAACCTTGTGTATTTACAGAAAACAACTCAACTATTGACCCAATGCCTGCAACCCAGTAATTGGGTCATCCAAACAACCTAACATTTCTTTGTGTAACTTACATCTCAAGTCATGAAGCCTTGACCTATCTGGTGCACACTTATTTCTCTGTCCTCAGTTTGATTGAAGGCCTCAATCTGTATTTTTGCCTTGTAACTGATTGCCTCTAGAAAGAGAGAAGGAACAACACATGATCAAGATGAGCTAGCTACTAGTTTAAAGCAATGAAATATCTCATTGTTACAAAGAATGAATGTATGGGTTACATTTATGACAATAATACATGCATTTGCTTACCTTATCAATCTTGAAGACGATACACTAATATCACTCAAAAAACATGTAATGAGTGAGTGCACCACAAACATATTTCCAGGTTGTTGATGCATCCTCCTCCCAATACAGCCTCTTCCAACCCCACGGGTAAGGGAAGGGTATGCATCTGCAAAAGTGAAGTTTTGCTCTGATGTCAAATCAACTCATATTGTTGTTAGCTAGCTAGCTACCTTAGCTGTTGTGCTAGCTAACATGCTACTGAACCGTGACACTAGCATATTGACATGCATATTGGTATTAAAAGACAGCAAAGTATTCACCTAAAAATGTGTGTTTAGGCAGGTCATTAGTTAGCTACCTATCACATGAATTGTGCAAAAACATGATAGCTAACATTAGCTAGCTAAGCGCTAGCCAGTCAGTCAGTTGTGCTAACAGATTTAAACTGGTATCAACAAAATGTGTTTCACTCTATCCCATAAAACATGACATTGCTAACTAGACATCATTTAGCTAATAAAACTTTAAAGTTTATTAGGAAGTTTAATTAATAAGTTAGCCACTCACCAGACAACCTTGGTAGGTATTGTAGCTAGCTAGATAGCTTGGTTTCCATTTTCCAACAGATGTTTCTAATCGCCTTGATTGGTCATCAACGGTTACTGGTCTTGGATCTCATGTGTTCACCAGAAACGGCTTCTGGTAAACTGTTTGCCACCAGTGGCCATAAATATTATTGTTGCCAAAGGTTTAATGCAGATTCACCACTAGAGGCAAACGTTTGCAAACTGCTGGCAACATTTTGTGGCACACTATTTAGTTTGCAGCAAATTTGCCACAAACTTACAGGAAGTTTGCAGCAACAAATTCATTTTTGTAAGGGTATAGTTTGGTCAATTATTCTGAGCAATGAAAAAATATATATACAGTGAGGGAAAAAAGTATTTGATCCCCTCCTGATTTTGTACGTTTGACCACTGACAAAGAAATGATCAGTCTATAATTTTAATGGTAGGTTTATTTGAACAGTGAGAGACAGAATAACAACAAAAAAATCTAGATAAACGCATGTCAAAAAAGTTATAAATTGATTTGCATTTTAATGAGAGAAATAAGTATTTGACCCCCTCTCAATCAGAAAGATTTCTGGCTCCCAGGTGTCTTTTATACAGGTAACGAGCTGAGATTAGGAGCACACTCCTAAAGGCAGTGCTCCTAATCTCATTTTGTTACCTGTATAAAAGACACATGTCCACAGAAGCAATCAATCAATCAGATTCCAAACTCTCCACCATGGCCAAGAACAAAGAGCTCTCCAAGGATGTCAGGGACAAGATTGTAGACCTACACAAGGCTGGAATGGGCTACAAGACCATCGTCAAGCAGCTTGGTGAGAAGGTGACAACAGTTGGTTCGATTATTCGCAAATGGATGAAACGCAAAATAACTGTCAATCTCCCTCGGCCTGGGGCTCCATGCAAGATCTCACCTCGTGGAGTTGCAATGATCATGAGAACGGTGAGGAATCAGCCCAGAACTACACGGGAGTATCTTGTCAATGATCTCAAGGCAGCTGGGACCATAGTCACCAAGAAAACAATTGGTAACACACTACTCCATGAAGGACTTAAATCCTGCAGCACCCGCAAGGTCCCCCTGCTAAATAAAGCACATATACAGGCCCGTCTGAAGTTTACCAATGAACATCTGAATGATTCAGAGGAGAACTGGGTGAAAGTGTTGTGGTCAGATGAGACCAGAATCGAGCTCTTTGGCATCAACTCAACTCGCCGTGTTTGGAGGAGGAGGAATGCTGCCTATGACCCAAAGAACAACATCCCCACTGTCAAACATGGAGGTGGAAACATTATACTTTGGGGGTGTTTTTCTGCTAAGGTGACAGGACAACTTCACCGCATCAAAGGGACGATGGACAGGGCCATGTACCGTCAAATCTTGGGTGAGAACCTCCTTCCCTCAGTCAGGGCATTAAAAACCTTAATCCCATAGAAACTCTGTGGAGGGAGCTGAAGGTTCGAGTTGCCAAACGTCAGGCTCGAAACCTTAATGACTTGGAGAAGATCTGAAAAGAGGAGTGGGATAAAATCCCTCCTGAGATGTGTGCAAACCTGGTGGTCAAGTACAAGAAACGTTTGACCTCTGTGATTGCCAACAAGGGTTTTGCCACCAAGTACTAAGTCATGTTTTGCAGAGGGGTCAAATACTTATTTCCCTCATTAAAATGCAAATCAATTAATAACATTTTTGACATGTGTTTTTCTGGATTTTTTTGTTGTTATTCTGTCTCTCAATGTTCAAATAAACCTACCATTAAAATTATAGACTGATAATTTATTTGTCAGTGGGCAAACGTACAAAATCAGCAGGGGATCAAATACTTTTTTCCTCACTGTATATATATATATATATATATATATATATATATATATATATATATATATATATATATATATATATATATATATATATATATCAGTACTAGTCAAAACTTTGGACACACCTACTCATTCAAGGGTTTTTCTTTATTTTTACATTGTAGAATAATAGTGAAGACATCAAAACTATGAAATAACACATATGGAATCATGTAATAACCAAAGAAGTGTTAAACAAATCAAAATATATTTTATATTTGAGATTCTTCAAATAGCCACCCTTTGCCTTGATGACAGCTTTGCACACTCTTGGCATTCTCTCAACCAGCTTCACCTGGAATGCTTTTCCAACAGTCTTGAAGGAGTTCCCACATATGCTGAGCACTTGTTGGCTGCTTTTCCTTCACTCTGCGGTCCAACTCATTCCAAACCATCTCAATTGGTTGAGGTCGGATGATTGTGGAGGCCAGGTCATCTGATGCAGCACTCCATCACTCTCCTTCTTGGTCAAATAGCCCTTACACAGCCTGGAGGTGTGTTGGGTCATTGTCCTGTTGAAAAACAAATGATCGTCCGACTAAGCGCAAACCAGATGAGATGGCGTATCGCTGCAGAATGCTGTGGTAGCCATGCTGGTTAACTGTGCCTTGAATTCTATCACAGACAGTGTCACCAGCAAAGCACCCCCACGCCATCACACCTCCTCCTCCATGCTAATACCCCCTTTGGACACATCACTCAAATCGTGATTCATGCGTCCAAAAAAACAACAACACTGCCTGTTAAATCAAAATAACAAATACAATTAGAATTACAACCCTTGATGACTCCATCTTATCTTAATTGTATCCCAAAAGGTAATGGAAAGATAGACTAGAGACAGGTGTCCCTCATTCAGGGGCAGCGCTCTCTGTCTGTCCTTCTTGTGGTCCGAATTACACATAGGACTATTGATAAATTATCAACTTCTTCTTAATTATTTGTGTTTACATAGTCCCAATTAAATCTCACCCAATGTATCCAATCTTTCTAGTGAGGGTGATCAGGCCTCACCAGGAAGTCAAAACAGAGGTCAGTCAGCACTATTAAGTGAGTGTTTGTTTTCCTGTACCTCAGACATTATTTAAAGATATTTCATACATTTTGTGTATCAGGTTTACATTGGGTTTTTTAGTACACTTCTTATCAAGAGAATGTACATGTGTGCAACCAAAACTCTGACAATAGAAACGTCCGAAAATTTCATTTTTGTACCCTTTAAGTTGCATTTTTTCTAACCCGTGAAAAACCCACTAAGACCCCACACAATACATCAAACAGAGTGTTAACCACTAACAAATATTCATTAACAGGTGGGTTGTGTGTGAGTGCTGGTGTGTGTGTGGTAAAAATCGTAGGTTAAAAACAAACAAAATGGCCAGGCCTTACTTAATTTGGGAGCTCCCTTAACAGCTGGATCCGGTTACCTTTAACTGCTCTCCCAAGATACTTGTCTTAGGAAGCATTTCAAAGGGAGAGATACAGAAAAAAACAAAACTTGGTAGCGGACATTCCATCAGTCATATACAGAATTATACTTCAGACATATCAGATGATACAGTGTCCCGTCAAGCTGAATAGGCACCTTCTAAAGTAAACAATCCCAGAGCCCCTCTCTTGTAATCGTCATTTTGACCTGTTGCATTTAACATACAATTCTGTACAAACTGTCCCTGGGACATAAACTAGTCAAAATATGAAACCTGTTGTTTAACAAATCTACTAGGACCTTCAAAACGTTGGTGCAGGCTTATCAGCTCAATATTCAGTACTAAAAACATTAACTTGGATCTACTTAATTCTGGACACAGTTCCACGTAATGGAAACAGATCAATGTTTTAGATGACATTACCTTCTTACTTAAATCACTGGTGCTACCCAAACTATTGAATTGAGTAATAAATAGTCAAAAATGTGTCTTATTCAATTATTCATACCTCTGTCCCAAATTCCCCCACTGTGTCCCTTAACCCCAGTTTGAGTACAGTGTGTACTGGCAGCTATCTATTGTTCCACAAGAAGCTTATCTCTAACCCAAACACCAGATGGAGGCCGCTAACTTAATATCAGTCCCAATGCTCAATCCCGCTGTTCGTAATGTGACCTTGTATTGAAACATGTACTTCTTCAAATTACTAAGACATTGCATTATTAGAATGCTATCTGAAAGCCAATTACTATTAACTTTGTTACTTTCACTAGTTTCCATATCTGTTTCCTTCAACTAGGACTCCCTTCCCAATAGGAAGACCTCAATCACTACTGCTAATACACCCGGATATCTCTCAAACAACGTTCTGCTTTTCCCACTATTGCAAGGTTTAAACCAAAACAACACAAACATGATGTCATGTTCGTTGAAGGACGGGTCAGACTAAGGCGCAGCGTGATATACGTACATGTTTATAAATTATAAACACAATGACAAAACAACAAACGAAACGTGAAGTCCAAGGTAGCACACACAACATACCTCACACGGAACAAGATCCCACAACCCACTAGTGCCAATAGGCTGCCTAAGTATGATCCCCAATCAGAGACAACGAGCGACAGCTGCCTCTGATTGGGAACCACACCGGCCAACATAGAAATACACATGCTAGATAATAAACATAGAAAACGCACAACAAAGAATATACACACCCTGACTCAACATTTAAGCATCCCCTGAGTAAGGACGTGACACATGATAACTTTCCCCAGATTGGAAGGCATTGTTTTAGTTTTAGTATACCTTCAAAAAGTTCCTTTATATTTTTATTACCAATCTCTGTTGGATATTCACTTTCTGCTTTAATATTGATTAAATGTCTATTATTTTAAGATTCATATGTAATGCTTTGGAGGAATCAATATGTACAGTGAGGGAAAAAAGTATTTGATCCCCTGCTGATTTTGTACGTTTGCCCACTGACAAAGAAATGATCAGTCTATAATTTTAATGGTAGGTTTATTTGAACAGTGAGAGACAGAATAACAACAAAAAAATTCTGGCTCCCAGGTGTCTTTTATACAGGTAACGAGCTGAGATTAGGAGCACACTCTTAAAGGGAGTGCTCCTAATCTCAGTTTGTTACCTGTATAAAAGACACCTGTCCAAAGAAGCAATCAATCAATCAGATTCCAAACTCTCCACCATGGCCAAGAACAAAGAGCTCTCCAAGGATGTCAGGGACAAGATTGTAGACCTACACAAGGCTGGAATGGGCTACAAGACCATCGCCAAGCAGCTTGGTGAGAAGGTGACAACAGTTGGTGCGATTATTCGCAAATGGAAGAAACACAAAATAACTGTCAATCTCCCTCGGCCTGGGGCTCAATGCAAGATCTCACCTCGTGGAGTTGCAATGATCCTGAGAACGGTGAGGAATCAGCCCAGAACTACACGGGAGGATCTTGTCAAGGATCTCAAGGCAGCTGGGACCATAGTCACCAAGAAAACAATTGGTAACACACTACGCCGTGAAGGACTGAAATCCTGCAGCGCCCGCAAGGTTCCCCTGCTCAAGAAAACACATATACAGGCCCGTCTGAAGTTTACCAATGAACAACTGAATGATTCAGAGGAGAACTGGGTGAAAGTGTTCTGGTCAGATGAGACCAAAATCAAGCCAAGGCAACAAAGGAGTGGCTCAAGAAGAAGCACATTAAGGTCCTAGAGTGGCATAGCCAGTCTCCAGACCTTAATCCCATAGAAATCCCATAGAATTTTGCCTACTCACAAATTGGTTTAGAATGTCATCATTTGGGATATCGACGAAAACTCCATAGGGAGTACAATAAATTGTAGCCTAGGTTTAGTTAACAGAAAATCATGCTCAACATTCATTGGTTCAATTTATAGTTTTATTGGTTATGGTAAGTAAAGTCCCACACAATGCTTTAAACTTATCTTTATCAAATGATCCTGTCATGGGGTGCTGAAGGTGGGTGTGGTGCAGGAATCAAGCGCAGGACGCAGAAGCTAAGTCCAAAAGACTTTAGTGAATTATTCACGTAGGAAACGAGCACAATAAGCCCGGAGGCGAAATAAAGGCGCACACAGGCGTCAAACAAAAGGTGCACTAACATGTGCGAAAACCTCTCCAAACAACGGAGGGAAGTACGTAGCTCAGAACACCAAAACAGAAGAGCAATCACACACAACACCATACACACACAACGAGAACTAAATAGGACACTAATGAGGACTAACTAGACACAGGTGTACAACATCAAGACAAAACCAAACGAACATGAAACATAGATCGGTGGCAGCTAGTACTCCGGGGACGACGACCGCCGAAACCTGCCCGAACAAGGAGGAGGAGCAGCCTCGGCCGAAACCGTGACAGTACCCACCCCCTTGACGCGCGGCTCCAGCCGTGCGCCGACCCCGGCCTCGGGGACGACCAGGAGGGCGCGGAGCAGGGCGCGCCGAGATGGTCCCGGTGGAACTCCGACAGGAGAGATGGGTCTAGGATGTCCCTCCGCGGCACCCAGCACCGCTCCTCCGGGCCGTACCCCTCCCACTCCACGAGATACTGGAGACCCCCCATCCGGCATCTTGAGTCCAAGATGGACCGAACGGTGTACGCCGGAGCCCCCTCGATGTCCAGTGGGGGCGGAGGAGTCTCTCCTATCTCACCTTCCTGGAGTGGACCAGCTACCACCGGCCTGAGAAGAGACACATGGAGCGAGGGGTTAATATTCTTATATTCAACAGGCAGATGTAACCTATAACACACCTCGTTCAATCTTCTCAGGACTTTAAAAGGCCCCACAAACCGCCGACCCAGCTTCCGGCAGGGCAGGCGGAGGGGTAGGTTCCTGGTAGAGAGCCAGACTCGATCTCCGGGTGCGTACACCGGCCCCTCACTGCGGTGGAGATCGGCGCTCGCCTTGTGACGACGGATGGCCCGCTGCAGGTGGACGTGTGTAGCATTCCACGTCTCCTCCGAGCGCCTCATCCAATCATCCACCGCAGGGGCCTCGATCTGGCTCTGCTGCCAAGGTGCCAGAACCGGCTGGTAACCTAACACACATTGGAAGGGGGTTAGGTTGGTAGAGGAGTGGCGGAGAGAGTTCTGGGCCATCTCGGCCCAGGGAATGTACCGAGCCCACTCCTCAGGCCGGTCCTGGCAATACGACCTCAGAAACCTACCCACATCCTGGTTGACTCGTTCTACCTGCCCGTTACTCTCCGGGTGGTACCCTGAGGTAAGGCTCACCGAGACCCCCAAACGCTCCATGAACGCTCTCCATACTCGGGAGGTAAACTGGGGGCCTCGATCAGACACTATATCCTCGGGTACCCCGTAATGCCGGAAGACGTGGGTAAATAGTGCCTCTGCGGTTTGTAGGGCAGTAGGAAGACCCGACATAGGGAGAAGACGACAGGCCTTAGAGAACCGGTCCACAACGACCAGGATGGTGGTATTCCCCTGAGAGAAGGGAAGGTCTGTCACAAAATCCACCGAGAGGTGGGACCATGGTCGTTGTGGAACGGGCAGGGGTTGTAACTTACCCCTGGGCAGGTGTCTGGGCGCCTTACACTGGGCGCACACCGAGCAGGAGGAGACATAAACCCTCACATCCCTGGCTAACGTGGGCCACCAGTATTTAGTGCTAAGACAATGCACTGTCCGGCCAATACCCGGATGTCCAGAGGAGGGTGACGTGTGAGCCCAGTAAATGAGTCGATCCCGAATCTCGAGCGGAACGTACTTCCGACCCTCAGGACACTGTGGAGGGCTGGGGTCGGTACGCAACGCTCGCTCGATCTCGGCATCGACCTCCCACACCACCGGTGCCACAAGACAAGACTCCGGTAGTATGGGAGTAGGCTCAATGGACCTCTCCTCCGTGTCATACCGCCGGGACATCGCATCTGCCTTACCATTCTGGGACCCAGGGATGTACGTGATTTTAAATACGAACCTGGCGAGAAACATGCTCCATCGAGCCTGGCGAGGGTTCAGTCTCCTCGCTGCCCGGATGTACTCCAGGTTCCGATGGTCAGTCAAAATGAGGAAAGGGTGTTGAGCCCCCTCAAGCCAATGCCTCCACACCTTAAGGGCCTGAACTACAGCTAACAGCTCCCTGTCCGCGACGTCATAATTTCGCTCCGCCGGGCTGAGCTTCTTAGAGTAAAAAGCACAGGGGCGGAGTTTAGGTGGCGTGCCGGACCGTTGAGAGAGTACGGCCCCTATACCGGCCTCAGACGCGTCCACCTCGACCTGAAAGGGTAATGCGGGGTCCGAATGTGCCAGCACCGGAGCCGACGTAAACAGGTCCTTCAGTCTCCTAAAGGCCCTGTCCGCATCAGCTGACCACTGCAGGCGCACCGGACCCCCTTTCAGAAGGGACGTGATGGGAGCTGCCACCTGTCCAAAACCCCGGATAAACCTCCGGTAGTAATTCGCAAAGCCCAAGAACTGCTGCACCTCTTTGACAGTGGTTGGGGTTTGCCAATTACGCACAGCTGACACACGATCCACCTCCATTCTCACCCCTGACGCGGACAACCGATAGCCCAAAAAGGAGACAGACTCCTGGAAAAAAAGACATTTCTCTGCCTTGACATATAGGTCGTGCTCCAACAGCCTCCTCAATACACGACGCACCAGGGCTATATGCTCGGCTCGGGTAGACGAGTACACTAGAAAGTCATCAATGTACACGACCACCCCTTGCCCCTGCATATCCCGGAAAATGTCATCTACGAAGGATTGGAAGACTGATGGAGCATTCATCAACCCATATGGCATGACGAGATACTCGAAATGACCTGACGTGGTACTAAACGCTGTTTTCCATTCGTCACCCTCCCTAATGCGCACCAAGTTATACGCACTCCTGAGATCCAGTTTTGTGAAAAACCGCGCTCCATGCAATCACTCCGTCATGGTCGCAATCAGAGGGAGTGGATAACTGTATTTCACAGTAATCTGATTGAGACCACGGTAATCGATGCACGGGCGCAACCCTCCATCTTTTTTCTTCACAAAAAAGAAGCTCGAGGAGGCGGGAGAAGTGGAGGGCCGTGTGTATCCCTGTCTCAAAGATTCGGCTATTTAAGTTTCCATAGCTTTTCTCTCCTCTTGAGACAAAGGATACACGTGGCTCCGTGGGAGCGCTGCTCATGCCTGAGATCAATCGCACAATCCCCCTGTCTATGAGGAGGCAACTGTGTCGCCCTAGCTTTACTAAACACGAGAGCTAAATCCCCATATTCAGGCGGAATGTGCAGTGCGGGCACTTGGTTTGGACTTTCCACCGAAGTCGCCCCTACGGAAACACCCAGACATCGCCCCTCACATTGAGCAGACCACCCATTGAGAGCCCTCTGTTGCCACGAAATAGCAGGGTTATGGGTGCTTAACCAGGGAATTCCCAGCACCACCGGGTACGCAGGAGAGTCGATCAGATACAACTGTATAGTCTCCTCATGACCCCCTGCGCACACATCCTAAGTGGCGCTGTGACTTCCCTAATCAACCCCGACCCCAACGGGCGGCTATCTAAAGCATGAACGGGAAAAGGCTTGTCAACAGGTAGGAGAGGGATCCCTAAATCTAAACAAAACTTCCGATCAACAAAATTCCCAGCTGCGCCTGAATCTACTAGCGCCTTATGCTGGGAATGAGGTGCAACCTGTGGAAAACAAACAGGTATACAAAAGTGCGCAACAGAGAGCTCTGGGTAAGTGGGGCGTCTACTCACCTGGGAAGGCTCCCCAGTGCGTGGCCTGTTGTCTCCTCCCTCGGGGAACCCTCCCCAGCACCTGGCCGCAGTGTGCCCTCCACGACCGCACTTGGTGCAGGGGACAGGCCCCCTCGGGCTCCTCCTCCTCCTTTCTCTAGCGCCAGCACCCCGAGCTCCATAGGGCTCGGCTCGGAGGTGCCGGAGGGTGGAATGGACGGACCCCACTCGGGACGTCCACGGATGGCCAGCAGGGTGTCCAGACGGATGGACATATCGACCAACTGGTCGAAGGTGAAATTGGTGTCCCTGCAGGCCAACTCACGTTGAACGTCCTCCCGTAGGCTACATCGAAAATAGTAGATGAGGGCCCGTTCATTCCACCCTGCGTCTGCCGCTAGAATCCGGAACTCCAGCGCGAACGCCTGTGTGCTCCTCCTCCCCTGTCTCAGGTGGACTAGACGCTCCCCCGCCGCTTTGCCCTCAGGTGGATGGTCGAACACGGCCTTGAAGCGACGGGAGAACTCGGCGTAGGAGATGGTGGTGGCGTCCATCCTCCTCCACTCGGCGTTGGCCCATTCCAACGCCTTGCCCGTGAGACAGGAGATGAGGGCGGAAACGCTCTCGTGTCCCGAGGGCACCGGGTGTACAGTGGCCAGGTAGAGCTCCACCTGCAGAAGGAACCCCTGACACCCGGCAGCTGTTCCGTCATACGCCCTCGGGAGCGAGAGCCGAATCCCACTGGGTTCCGGACCTGGGACTGGTGGACCGGCCGATGGGGGTGGCAGGGTAGGTGGAGGTGTGGGTACCCCTCTGGACTCCCATCGGTGCAGGGTGTTGATGACGTCCTGTAGAGCGGTCCCCAGTTGTCGTATCTGGTCATCCTGGCCGCGGACATGCTCCTCCAGCGACTCAGGCGTGACTGTTGCTCCTGCTGATTCCATTATTAAAGGTGTGTGATTCTGTCATGGGGTGCTGAAGGTGGGTGTGGTGCAGGAATCAAGCGCAGGACGCAGAAGCTAAGTCCAAAAGACTTTAGTGAATTATTCACGTAGGAAACGAGCACAATAAGCCCGGAGGCGAAATAAAGGCGCACACAGGCGTCAAACAAAAGGCGCACTAACATGTGCGAAAACCTCTCCAAACAACGGAGGGAAGTACGTAGCTCAGAACACCAAAACAGAAGAGCAATCACACACAACACCATACACACACAACGAGAACTAAATAGGACACTAATGAGGACTAACTAGACACAGGTGTACAACATCAAGACAAAACCAAACGAACATGAAACATAGATCGGTGGCAGCTAGTACTCCGGGGACGACGACCGCCAAAACCTGCCCGAACAAGGAGGAGGAGCAGCCTCGGCCGAAACCGTGACAGATCCATAAAGGGACCACTCTGAACATTTCTCAGAATACTTTTTACATCACTTACGTGCGTCTACGTGTGGGTGTGCAAGTTGTATATTATTAATATTATTATTTATATTGTTACTTCATCTTTATCTCTAGTAACCCATTATTCATTTGTGTTACATCACAAATTCCTCCTCTACACCAGTGTTCTATTCATAAAGGGGTTTAAATATTCACTCGTGTTCTATTTAACAGCATATTCGGGAACAAAAATTTAACAACAGAATAGTAATGTTTTAACTTAAGAAGAGTTCAGAAATCTATATTTGGTGGAATAACCCTGATTTTCATTCACAGCTTTCATGCGTCTTGGCATGCTCTCCACCAGTCTTTCACATTGATGTTGGGTGACTTTATGCCACTCCTGGCGCAAAAATTCAAGCAGCTCGGCTTTGTTTGATGGTTTGTGACCATCCATCTTCCTCTTGATCACATTCCAGAAGTTTTCAATGGGGTTCAGGTCTGGAGATGGGCTGGCCATGACAGGGTCTTGATCTGGTGGTCCTCCATCCACACTTTGATTGACCTGGCTGTGTGGCATAGCACATTGTCCTGCTGGAAAAACCAATCCTCAGAATTGGGGAACAATGTCAGAGCAAAATGAAGCAAGTTTTATTCCAGGACAATCTTGTACGTGGCTTGATTCATGCGTCCTTCACAAAGACAAATCTGCCCGATTCCAGCCTTGCTGAAGCACCCCCAGATCATCACCGATCCTCCACCAAATTTCACAGTGGGTGCGAGACACTGTGGTTTGTAGGCCTCTCCAGGTCTCCGTCTAACCATTAGACGACCAGGTGTTGGGCAAAGCTGAAAATTGGACTCATCAGAGAAGATGACCTTACTCCAGTCCTCTACGGTCCAATCCTTATGGTCTTTTGCAAACCTCAGCCTGGCTCTTCTTTGCTTCTCATTGATGAAGGGCTTTTTTCTTGCTTTGCACGACTTCAGCCCTGCCCCTAGGAGCCTGTTTCGAACCGTCCTCGCCGTGCACTTCACCCCAGCTGCCGTTTGCCATTCTTTTTGTAGGTCTCTTGATGTCATTCTATGGTTGTTGAGTGACATTCGAATGAGTTGGCGGTCATCCCGGTCAGTAGAGAGTCGTTTTTGCCCTCTGCCGGTCTGTAGCTTTGTTGTCCCCAATGTCTGCTGCTTGACCTTGTTCGTATGAACCACCGTCTTTGAAATTTTAAGGATGGAAGCAACCTGACGCTCACTGTATCCCTCTGCCAGTAAAGCCAGAATTGAACCCTTCTTT
This sequence comes from Coregonus clupeaformis, assembly GCF_020615455.1. Lineage (NCBI taxonomy): Eukaryota > Metazoa > Chordata > Actinopteri > Salmoniformes > Salmonidae > Coregonus > Coregonus clupeaformis. Next base: position 33,167,930 of record NC_059211.1, read on the forward strand.
TCCTCACTCAAAACTTTCCTTTTCAACTCTTTTGGGATGGTCAATAGTTATTTTTTGAATAATATTACTTTTGAGGTACAATTAGCAATGTTTTTGCCATCCAGCTGGTCCTATTGCAAGAGGATAGTGATGACCACAGCAGTGGTTTTTATACTTTTCCTCGTTAAATAAGATTTGGTTCATGTGATCACCTAATCAGTACCTAATTCAGTAGGATGAGGTGTGCCTGTGTTGGAATTCAACAGACACTGGAATGGAATGGCTGTCATACATGTAGAGAAGCTGATTTAAGAACAATTTGCAGTGGTCTCTTAATTCTTTCCACAGCTGCATATACACACTACCGTTGAAAAGTTTGGGGTCACTTAGGGATTTTCTTGTTTTCGAAAGAAAAGCAATTTTTTTGTCCATTAAAATAACATAAAATTGATCAGAAATACAGTGTAGACATTGTTAATGTTGTAAATGGCTATTGTAGCTGGAAACGGCTGATTTTTAATGGAATATCTACATAGGTGTACAGAGGCCCATTATCAGCAACCATCAGTCCTGTGTTCCAATGGCACGTTGTGTTTGCTAATCCAAGTTGATCATTTTAAAAGGCTAATTGATCATTAGAAAACCCTTTTGCAATTATGTTAGCACAGCTGAAAACTGTTGTGCTGATTAAAGAAGCAATAAAACTGGCTTTCTTGAGACTAGTTGAGTATCTGGAGCATCAGCAATTGTGGGTTCGATTACAGGCTCAAAATGGCCAGAAACAAATAACTTTCTTCTGAAACTCGTCAGTCTATTCTTGTTCTGAGAAATGAAGACTATTCCATGCAAGAAATTGCCAAGAAACTGAAGATCTCGTACAACGCTGAGTACTACTCCCATCACAGAACAGTGCAAACTGGCTCTAACCAGAGTAGAAAGAGGAGCGGAACCCATCCAACTTGAAGGAGCTGGAGCAGTTTTGCCTTGAAGAATGGGCAAAAATCCCAGTGGCTAGATGTGCCAAGCTTATAGAGACATACCCCAAGACACTTGCAGCTGTAATTGCTGCAAAAGGTGGCTGTGTAAATCAAATGATACAAACCCCCAAAAAATCTATTTTAATTCCAGGTTGAAAGGCAACAAAATAGGAAAGGGGGGTGAATACTTTCACAAGCCACTGTATATGTATATATACAGTGGGGGGGGAAAGTATTTAGTCAGCAACCAATTGTGCATGTTCTCCCAATTAAAAAGATGAGAGAGGCCTGTAATTTTCATCATAGGTACACGTCAACTATGACAGACAAAATGAGAAAAGAATTTCCTGAAAATCACATTGTAGGATTTTTTATGAATTTATTTGCAAATTATGGTGGAAAATAAGTATATGGCCAATAACAAAAGTTTCTCAATACTTTGTTATATACCCTTTGTTGGCAATGACACAGGTCAAACGTTTTCTGTAAGTCTTCACAAGGTTTTCACACACTGTTGCTGGTATTTTGGCCCATTCCTCCATGCAGAACTCCTCTAGAGCAGTGATGTTTTGGGGCTGTCGCTGGGCAACACAGACTTTCAACTCCCTCCAAAGATTTTCTATGGGGTTGAGAACTGGAGACTGGCTAGGCCACTCCAGGACCTTGAAATGCTTCTTACGAAGCCACTCCTTCGTTGCCCGGGCGGTGTGTTTGGGATCATTGACATGCTGAAAGACCCAGCCACGTTTCATCTTCAATGCCCTTGCTGATGGAAGGAGGTTTTCACTCAAAATCTCACGATACATGGCCCCATTCATTCTTTCCTTTACATGGATCAGTCGTCCTGGTCCCATTGCAGAAAAACAGCCCCAAAGCATGATGTTTCCACCCCCATGCTTCACAGTAGGTATGGCGTTCTTTGGATGCAACTCAGCATTCTTTGTCCTCCAAACACGACGAGTTGAGTTTTTACCAAAAAGTTATATTTTGGTTTCATCTGACCATATGACATTCTCCCAATCCTCTTCTGGATCATCCAAATGCACTCTAGCAAACTTCAGACGGGCCTGGACATGTACTGGCTTAAGCAGGGGGACACATCTGGCACTGCAGGATTTGAGTCCCCTGGCGGCGTAGTGTGTTACTGATGGTAGGCTTTGTTACTTTGGTCCCAGCTCTCTGCAGGTCATTCAATAGGTCCCCCCGTGTGGTTCTGGGATTTTTGCTCACCGTTCTTGTGATCATTTTGACCCCACGGGGTGAGATCTTGCGTGGAGCCCCAGATCGAGGGAGATTATCAGTGGTCTTGTATGTCTTCCATTTCCTAATAATTGCTCACACAGTTGATTTCTTCAAACCTAGCTGCTTACCTATTGCAGATTCAGTCTTCCCAGCCAAAATTTTGTTTCTGGTGTCCTTTGACAGCTCTTTGGTCTTGGCCATAGTGGAGTTTGGAGTGTGACTGTTTGAGGTTGTGGACAGGTGTCTTTTATACTGATAACAAGTTCAAACAGGTGCCATTAATACAGGTAACGAGTGGAGGACAGAGGAGCCTCTTAAAGAAGAAGTTACAGGTCTGTGAGAGCCAGAAATCTTGCTTGTTTGTAGGTGACCAAATACTTATTTTCCACCATAATTTGCAAATAAATTCATAAAAAATCCTACAATGTGATTTTCTGGATTTTTTTCTTCTCAATTTGTCTGTCATAATTGACGTGTACCTATGATGAAAATTACAGGCCTCTCTCATCTTTTTAAGTGGGAGAACTTGCACAATTGGTGGCTGACTAAATACTTTTTTCCCCACTGTATATACAGTGAGGGAAAAAAGTATTTGTATCATTTTTTACGTTTGCCCACTGACAAAGAAATGATCAGTCTATAATTTTAATGGTAGGTTTATTTGAACAGTGAGAGACAGAATAACAACAAAAAAAATCGAGAAAAACGCATGTAAAAAATGTTATAAATTGATTTGCATTTTAATGAGGGAAATAAGTATTTGACACCCTCTCAATCAGAAAGATTTCTGGCTCCTAGGTGTCTTTTATACAGGTAACGAGCTGAGATTAGGAGCACACTCTTAAAGGGAGTGCTCCTAATCTCAGCTTGTTACCTGTATAAAAGACACCTGTCCACAGAAGCAATCAATCATTCAGATTACAAACTCTCAACCATGGCCAAGACCAAAGAGCTCTCCAAGGATGTCAGGGACAAGATTGTAGACCTACACAAGGCTGGAATGCACTACAAGACCATCACCAAGCAGCTTGGTTTGAAGGTGACAACAAGTTGGTGATATTATTCGCAAATGGAAGAAACACAAAAGTACTGTCAATCTCCCTCGGTCTGGGGCTCCATGCAAGATCTCACCAGCTGGGACCATAGTCACCAAGCAAACAATTGGTAACACACTACGCCGTGAAGGACTGAAATCCTGCAGCGCCCGCAAGGTCCCCCTGCTCAAGAAAGCACATATACAGGCCCGTCTGAAGTTTGCCAATGAACATCTGAATGATTCAGAGGAGAACTGGGTGAAAGTGTTGTGGTCAGATGAGACCAAAATTGAGCTCTTTGGCATCAACTCAACTCGCCGTGTTTGGAGGAGGAGGAATGCTGCCTATGACCCCAAGAACACCATACCCACCGTCAAACATGGAGGTGGAAACATTATGCTTTTGCGGGTGTTTTTCTGCTAAGGGGACAGGACAACTTCACCGCATCAAAGGGACGATGGACGGGGCCATGTACCGTCAAATCTTGGATGAGAACCTCCTTCCCTCAGCCAGGGCATTGAAAATGGGTCGTTGATGGGTATTCCAGCATGACAATGCCCTAAAACACATGGCCAAGACAACAAAGGAGTCGCTCAAGAAGAAGCACATTAAGGTCCTGGAGTGGCCTAGCCAGTCTCCAGACCTTAATCCCATAGAAAATCTGTGGAGGGAGCTGAACGTTCGAGTTGCCAAACGTCAGCCTCGAAACCTTAATGACTTGGAGAAGATTTGCAAAGAGGAGTGGGACAAAATCCCTCCTGAGATGTGTGCAAACCTGGTGGCCAACTACAAGAAACGTCTGACCTCTGTGATTGCCAACAAGGGTTTTGCCACCAAGTACTAAGTAATGTATTGCAGAGGGGTCAAATACTTATTTCCCTCATTAAATTGCAAATCATTTTATAACATTTTTTACATGCGTTTTTCTGAATTTTTCTGTTGTTTTTCTGTCTCTCACTGTTCAAATAAACCTACCATTAAAATTATAGACTGATCATGTCTTTGTCAGTGGGCAAACGTACAAAATCAGCAGGGGATCAAATACTTTTTTCCCTCACTATATATATATATATATATATATATATATATATATATATATATAACAGTACTAGTCAAAACTTTGGACACACCTACTCATTCAAGGGTTTTTCTTTATTTTTACTATTTTTTACATTGTAGAATAATAGTGAAGACATCAAAACTATGAAATAACACATATGGAATCATGTAGTAACCAAAGAAGTGTTAAACAAATCAAAATATATTTTATATTTGAGATTCTTCAAATAGCCACCCTTTGCCTTGATGACAGCTTTGCACACTCTTGGCATTCTCTCAACCAGCTTCATCTGGAATGCTTTTCCAACAGTCTTGAAGGAGTTCCCACATATGCTTAGCACTTGTTGGCTGCTATTCCTTCACTCTGCCGTCCGACTCATCCCAAACCATCTCAATTGGATTGAGGTCGGGGGATTGTGGAGGCCAGGTCATCTGATGCAGCACTCCATCACGCTCCTTCTTGGTAAAATAGCACTTACACAGCCTGGAGGTGTATGTTATCGTGCCTATGTTTTTGTTGCTTCACAGTCCCCGCTGTTCCATAAGGTGTATGAATGAGGGAGCTACATAACATTTAGTATGAAGTCACCCAGGTGTCTTCACAAGAAATATCCCATCACCTGCACTACTTTTCCTGTTACCCTCTGCTTTACAGCAGAATGAGACTGCTATGAGACTTGGCATCAGCAGCACAATCTTGTGTTGAGGACTCAGGGTGTTCTAAATACTGTAATTGTAAATAGTGTGTAAATATTATTATTATTTTTCTATTTGTGTTTGGTTTGTGATGTGTTCACTTATGACATTAGATCAGTGTTGGCTGCTAACTTGGCCCTTATCTTATATAGTTAACTTCTGTGTTGGGAGGCATTGGATCAGCATTCTCGTTGCATCTCCTGTTAGTACCTTTTATGTAGGGAAGCTAATGAGCCATCATGTATGACATTCCTGGGAGTGTGTAAACTTGTATTTTTTATTATCATAGCATTTGTGTATGTTCTCAATTTACCAAACATATGTTTTTTTGTTTGTTTTATCTTTTACCAGATCTATTGTGTTATGTTCTCCTACATTAATTTCACATCTCCACAAACTTCAAAGTGTTTCCTTTCAAATAGTATCAAGAATATGCATATCCTTGCTTCAGGTCCTGATCAATTTATTATACACATTTCAATCAGCTTAACACATCCTTCCACACTCACACAACCATACACAACTTTCACATCCACATTCACTTAGTACTATTCCCAAACACACTCAGTAATCTCCCTTATTACTCCATGTGCATCTTCAACGATTATCTTGCCGCTACTTCCTTTACATATAAATAACACCCCGTATTCAAAAACACCTTGTGTTATATGTAGTGGCTGCAGACCACGTTATAAATCATTTCTTTTTTCTTTTTACACAGATTCATTTAAATTGACTTACTGAAATCAGTTACCGTCCTTCAATTGTTCGCGGATGATGTGCCTCCTCCTGGGCAGCTCACGGTAAGGGTCTGGGCGGGTCTCATTGTCTTTTGGTCAGACGGGAATTTCACGCTTCATAAAATGCTCCAAATGCGCCACTGGTTTTCCTCGCAGACCCCCACTGGGAAGCTCTGCAGGCAGAATCAATCATCCTGTTCGTTGACGCCAAATTGTCGTGGAAATTATTTTACAGGGACTCTCAAAGTCAATCTTAAATTAATCATTGTTTATTATCAGTTAACTGGAGAGGTTCTAACAAACTTGATGCACCATAGTGAACTCCTGTCAGGAACTCTAACATGGCAGTCCCATTAGTTCCCTTATATACTGGTTACAGACATGTTACATAGGCATAGTTCATAGGGTTGGTTCTGGCATGTGTCTGGCACCGTCTCCTATCTTAACTTAAATAACGTATTCTGGGCGTTCTGCCAGATGGTCCTAAGGAGAAGGTCATGACGGCCCCCCCTCATATCTTTACCAGGCACAGGCAGGAACCAAGGATTGTTTATGACACCAAAGATTGACATTTTCAAGACTGTTTCTTCACACAGTTCACTTGAGTAATATGAGATGGAACGCAGTTCCATGCAATATTGTCTCTATATAATACTGTACGCTTTCTTGAATTTGTTCTGGATTTGGGGACTGTGAAAAGACCCCTGGTGGCATGTCTGGTGGGGTAAGTGTGTGTGTCAGAGCTGTGTGTAAGTTGACTATGCAAACAATTTGGGGTTTTCAACACATTAATGTTTCTTATAAAAAGAAGAAGTGATGCAGTCAGTCTCTCCTCAACTTGTAACGAAGAGAGACTGGCATGCATAGTATTGTAATCAGCCCTCTGATTACAATGAAGAGCAAGACATGCCGCTCTGTTCTGGGCCAGCTGCAGCTTAACTAGGTCTTTCCTTGCAGCACTCGCCCATACAACTGGACAATAATCAAGATAAGACAAAACTAGAGCCTGCAGGACTTGCTTTTTGGATTGTGGTGTCAAAAAAGCAGAGCATCTCTTTATTACGGACAGACCTCTCCCCATCTTTACAACCATTTAATCAATATTTCTTGACCATGACAGTTTACAATCTAAGGTAAACACCAAGTAATTTAGTCTCCTCAACTTGTTCAACAGCCACACCATTCATTACCAGATTCAGCTGAGGTCTAGAACTTAGGGAATGATTTGTACCAAATACAATGCTCTTAGTTTTAGAGATGTTCAGGACCCATTCCAAAACAGACTGCAACTCTTTGTTAAGGGTTTCAGTTACTTCATTAGCTGTGGTTGCTGATGCGTATATGGTTGAATCATAAGCATACATGGACACACATGCTTTGTTTAATGCCAGTGGCAGGTCATTGGTAAAAATAGAAAAGAGTAGAGGGCCTAGAGAGCTGCCCTGTGGTACACCACACTTTACATGTTTGACATTAGAGAAGCTTCCATTAAAGAAAACCCTTTGAGTTCTATTAGATAGATAGCTCTGAATCCACAATGTGGCAGAGGTTGAAAAGCCATAACACATAAGTTTTTTCAACAACAGGTTATGGTCAATAATATCAAAGGCTGCACTGAAATCTAACAGTACAGCTCCCACAATCTTATTATTATCAATTTCTTTCAACCAATCATCAGTCATTTGTGTCAGTGCAGTACATGTTGAGTGCCCTACTCTATAAGCATGCTGAAAGTCTGTTGTTAATTTGTTTACAGAGAAATAGCATTGTATTTGGTCAAACACCATTTCTTCCAAAAGTTTGCTAAGAGCTGGCAGCAAGCTTATAGGTCTGCTAGAACCAGTAAAGGCCGCTTTTCCTCTCTTGGGTAGCGGAATTAATTTGGCTTCCCTCCAGGCCTGAGGACAAATACTTTCCTCTAGGCTAAGATTAAAGATATGACAGATAGGAGTGGCTACAGAGTCAACTACCATCCTCAGTAGCTTTCCATCTAAGTTGTCTATGCCAGGAGGTTTGTCATTACTGATCGATAACAATAATTTTTCCACCTCTCCCACACTTTACAAAATTCAAACTTGCAATGCTTTTCTTTCATTATTTGTTTTTTTGTGCATGAATACGATGGCTCACTGTTCGTTGTTTGCCCACTTTGCCAATGAAGTAATCATTAAAATCATTGACAACATCAAATGGTTTTGTGATGAATAAGCCATCTGATTCGATGAAATATGGAGTTGAATTTGTCTTTCTGCCCATAATTTCATTTAAAGTACTCCAAAGTTTTTTTTCCATCATTCTTTATATCATTGATCATGGCTTCATAATACAGTTTTGTCTTCGTTTTGTTGAGTTTAGTCACATCATTTCTCAATTTGCAGTAAGTCGGCCAGTCAGATGTGCAGCCAGCTGTATTAGCCAGTCCTTTTTCCCCATCTCGTTGATGGAGGAATTATGATTATGACTAAAATTGTTAACCCCAATACTGATGATGACTGTGTGAACTGTGTTAAGGTTATCATTATAAACCCACTTACAGAGGGGGTGAGTTAGAAACTGCTGAGACTAAACATTCCAGGATGAAGGGGACAGAAACTGTTTAAAGGTGGGCGGAGCAAAGTGCCTTTGTGTGTCAAGGGGTATAAATGCTGTATGTATGTTTTTTGGCGGCAGAGCTCTCCATGATTAAAAATACAGATCATTCTTGCTGGTTGCAGACCTTTGTTTAATTCATGATTAAACCAGAGAATTTACACCCTCTGGGAATTATTCAGAGCATTAAGTTTGATTAATTAGAGATAGAAATTCTCGTGACACTCGTTCAACCATACCGTTTTTTAATTCCTCATCAATCCATGGAGCCTTAACAGTTCTAACAGTCAGTTTTTTAACAGGTGCATATTTATCAATAATTGGAAGAAGCAATGTAATAAATTCATCAAGTGCAGCATTTGGATACTCTTTATTAATCACATCAGACCAACAAATATTTCTCCCTTATCCACATAAGAGTCACAGCAAAATATTTTGTATGATCTCTTAAACACTATGTTAGGCCCAGATTTTGGAACTTTGGCTTTCCTGGATACAGCCATTATGTTGTGATCACTGCATCCAATGGATACGGATACAGCTTTAGAACAAAGTTCTACAGTATTAGTAAAAATGTGATCGATACATGTGGATGATCTTGTTCCTGTAGTGTTTGTAAACACCCTGGTAGGTTGATTAATAACCTGGATCCTGGACTTCCTGACGGGCCGCCCCCAGGTGGTAAGGGTAGGTAACAACACATCTGCCACACTGATCCTCAACACGGGGGCCCCTCAGGGGTGCTGCTCAGTCCCCTCCTGTACTCCCTGTTCACCCATGACTGCATGGCCAGGCACGACTCCAACACCATCATTAAGTTTGCCGACGACACAACAGTGGTAGGCCTGATCACCGACAACGATGAGACAGCCTATAGGGAGGAGGTCAGAGACCTGGCCGTGTGGTGCTAGGATAACAACCTCTCCCTCAACATGATCAAGACAAAGGAAATGATTGTGGACTACAGGAAAAAAAGAGGACTGAGCACGCCCCCATTCTCATCGATGGGGCTGTATTGGAACAGGTTGAGAGCTTCAAGTTCCTTGGTGTCCACATCACCAACAAACTATAATGGTCCAAACACACCAATACAGTCGTGAAGAGGGCACGACAAAGCCTATTCCCCCTCAGGAGACTGAAAAGATTTGGCATGGGTCCTCAGATCCGCAAAAGGTTTTACAGCTGCACCATCGAGAGCATCCTGACCGGTTGCATCACCGCCTGGTATGGCAACTGCTTGGCCTCTGACCGCAAGGCACTACAGAGGGTAGTGCGTACGGCCCAGTACATCACTGGGGGCAAGCTTCCTGCTATCCAGGACCTCTATACCAGGCGGTGTCAGAGGAAGGCCCTAAAAATTGTCAAAGACTCCAGCCACCCTAGTCATAGACTGTTCTCTCTGCTACTGCATGGCAAGCGGTACCAGAGTGTGAAGTCTAGGTCCAAAAGGCTTCTTAACAGCTTCTACCCCCAAGCCATAAGACTCCTGAATAGATAATCATGGCTACCCGGACTATTTGCACTGCCCCCCCCACCCCCACCCCCCTCTTTTACGCTGCTGCTACTCTGTCTATTTATGCATAGTCACTTTAACTCTACCCACATGTACATTACCTCGACTAGCCGGTGCACCTGCACATTGGGCCTCATTCACCAATATCTACCTAAGAATTTTCTAAACTTTGTTCTTAATAAACTCCCTAAGAAAAGTCTACGTCGGATTCATGACATGTTCTTAAACAACAGAATTGTTCGCACCTGTGTTCTTAGGATTGATGAATCCCACGTCTTCGTAATAGAAAGCGTGTGCCAGTTGTTCCTAATTAGCATAAGAAAACGCCCCGCAAATTCCCATATAAGGACATGTGTCACGTTCGTTGTATAAAGGATCGGACCAAGGTGCAGCGTGGTATGCGTACATAGTCGTTTATTTTAATAAACACAGACAAAATAACAAAATCCAACAGAACGTGAAGTTCAAGAGGCTAAACATCAAACAAGCCAAACAGAAACAAGATCCCATAACTAAGGTAGGCAACATGGCTGCCTAAGTATGATCCCCAATCAGAGACAACGACCAACAGCTGCCTCTGATTGGGAACCACACCCGGCCAACATAGAAATATATAAATTAGATTTCACACCCTGACCAACTCAACTAGATATCTCAATGTCAGGGTGTGACAGTACCCCCCCATAGGTGTGGACTCTGGCCGCAAAAACATGACTCATTATGGGAGGGTCCGGCTCCGGCTCCGGCTTCGGACGTAGGCAGTAAACTCTTCTCCCATCCTGCCTCCCCTTTGCACACCCAGTCCGGTCTGGACCCCGGCGCGATGCTCCCCCTCTCAGTCCTCCCACAATGCACCAAGCCCTGTCTGGACCCTGGTGTGGGAGCCCTCGGCTGGGGACACGCACCACTGGTTTGGTGCGAGGAGCAGGTACGGGGTGCACCGGGCTGGAGACACGCACCACTGGTTTGGTGCGAGGAGCAGGCACGGGCCATACCAGGCTGGGGACACGCACCACTGGTTTGGTGCGAGGAGCAGGTACGGACCGTACCGGACTGGAGACACGTACCACTGGTTTGGTGCGAGGAGCAGGCACGGGCCGTACCGGTCTGTGAAGGCTCACTGGCGGCACAGTGCGTAAAGCCGGCACATAGCCTGGTGCCTGCACGGTCACACACTCCTCAATGCGAGTGCGGGGAGTTGCCTCTGCTAAACCTGGCTCCGCCAACCTCTGCTCTAAGGACCGAGCTCTCTGCTGCTGGAGGGTTAACTCCTCTTTCAGCTCCTCCTGTTGCCTGGCCAGCTCCTCTCTCTGTGCATCCACTGACTCCTTCTCCATGTGGGCCTCCTGCAGCGCCTCCTTTTGAAGGGAGAGCTCCTGCTCCCTCTTAACTAACAGCTCCTGTAAGGTGGTGGCCTCCTCTCTCAGAGTGCTGAGCTGCAGGTCTTTAGCTGCTTGGAGGGCCTCCATTTTCAGAGTGGCCTCCTCTATAGCTCTCTCCTCCTTCACAGTCAGCCCTTTCAGGGCGTCCTGCTGCGTCGCCAACCACCCCGTATGACCCCCCCAAAATGTTCTTGGGGCTGCCTCTCGGGCTTCCTTCGTGATCGGGACCTTTTGAGTCTCCGTTTTTTCTCCCTCGCTGCCTCCGTCTGCTCCCAAGGAAGGCGATCCATTCATGCCTGGATCTCTTCCCACATCCATGATCCTTTTCAGTCTAATATCTCCTCCCATGTCCATGATGTCTGCTCCTGTTCACGCTGCTTGGTCCGTTGGTGGTGGGATCTTCTGTCACGTTCGTTGTATAAAGGATCGGACCAAGGTGCAGCGTGGTATGCGTACATAGTCATTTATTTTAATAAACACTGACAAAATAACAAAATACAACAGAATGTGAAGTTCAAGAGGCTAAATATCAAACAAGCCAAACAGAAACAAGATCCCACAACTAAGGTAGGCAACATGGCTGCCTAAGTATGATCCCCAATCAGAGACAACGACCGACAGCTGCCTCTGATTGGGAACCACACCCGGCCAACATTGAAATATATAAATTAGATTTCACACCCTGACCAACTCAACTAGAGATCTCAATGTCAGGGCGTGACAACATGACACTTCAGGGCCGTGTGCAGGAAAAGTTGGAGAATGTACAAAAGACGCCCAGACGGTGGTGGTCCACCGATCACCAAACGAAAAAGGAACTTCAGTAATTCTGAAATATAAATTCTACTGCAACAGGTAAATACCAAACGAGGCATACTATTTAGTAGTGTTTCCAGTGGTTTTAAAGCCACCAACAAAACGGAGGCATGGAAGGAGATCACGGATTCTGTGAACTCTGTTTCTGGACAACGTCGCTCAATTGAAGATGTAAAAATGAAATGGTTTGACTTAAAATCAGAGACCAAAAAATCCATTGCCAAACATAAGAGACATATGCTGACCACTAGAGGGGGGCATGCAGACCCTGAGTTATCTGAGATTGACCAGCGCATCGGGGCCATTATTGGTGAGACGGCACTCTCAGGTGTGCCATCAGCGGAGCAACTGGACACTGACCAGGGCCCTATATCAACAGCTTCATATCCTCCAAACCATTGGAAAGGAATTTTACACCAGTTTGTCAAACCAAATGTGGGCCTATGTGACTGTGAATGAGTCCTCACCTGAATTCCTAGTTTATTCAGTTTGAAATCCTATTGCTTTTGCAGTAGGCCTATATTGAACAAACTGCAACATAAAAAAAAAAATTCTGTGCACTGTGACTGTTTTACTTTCAGTATCGTTTTTGTTATTTACAGATCTCCAATCCAGGCAACCCCTCAGGCCTGCCTCTGTACGTGCCCCCAGGTCCCGTCCAACTGCACGTGTCATCTCCGATGCGGTCTTGGATAACCAGGAGCGGATTGCGCAAAGTCTCTGTGAAATCGCTTCTACTCTGGCCACAATATCAGAAACACTCAAAGACATAAACACACATTTAAAAATATAAAGAACGCGCACTGAAACCTGTGTCATTTCATGTGTTTAATTCATGGTATTTAAAGGACAAAACAAATCAAAAACGAGAAATTATTTGTTGTCTGACTTCCACGCCAAGTCGGTTGTCTGGTCCCAGCAATGGGTCAGGACGCACATCCTGGTGTGGTGGCTGAAGTGGAAGTGGAACACCACACTTCAAAGCGATGTTGTGTAACACACAACAGGCCATGATTATTCTGCAAACCTAAAAACGGTGTAAAGATGATCAAAAGCTAGAAAAACTAAATAAAATGAATTGTTGGAATTAGATTATTCTACAACAGGTTCTCAATTTTTCAAACCTGAATAAAACAACTAGTCCTACTCACCTTCTCTGGCTTGTAAAGCAGCTTACCACCTGCTGTGTCCAAACACCTCCAGCGTCCCTTCAGAATACCAATGGTTCGCTCAATGGTGGAGCGTATGCGTGCGTGCCTCTGGTTATAAGAGGCCTCTTGGTGCGTCTGAGGGTTTGTTAGTGGCGTCATTAGCCAGGGCGCAAGGGCATACCCCCGATCTCCAAATGAAACATGTCATTAATGAAGAAACCCACTTTTTGAAACCAACAATTGGAATTTGAAATTACTGAACGATGCTTACCAATGAGCCATGCGTCTCCAGCAGCTCCTTGTTCCAGGCGTATTCCCACAGAACTGTTCTGCAAAATATAAGAGTCATGTGCACCTCCTGGGAAGCGGGAGACCACGTTCAAGAGATGGTTGTCGGAGTCGCAGATGACTTGTACATTGAGTGATATTGCTTGCGGTTGAGGTATGGGAATGGGTCTGGTGAGGGTGCCTTAATGTGCACGTGAGTGCAGTCTATTGCCCCGATTACATTGTGCAGACCCGCAATAGAGTAGAACCCTCTCTTGACCGGCAGCTGTTGTTGCACTATGTAGGGGAAGAAAATACACTGCTCAAAAAATAAAGGGAACACTTAAACAACACATCCTAGATCTGAATGAATGAAATAATCTTATTAAATACTTTTTTCTTTACATAGTTGAATGTGCTGACAACAAAATCACACAAAAATTATCAATGGAAATCAAATGTATCAACCCATGGAGGTCTGGATTTGGAGTCACCCTCAAAATTAAAGTGGAAAACCACACTACAGGCTGATCCAACTTTGATGTAATGTCCTTAAAACAAGTCAAAATGAGGCTCAGTATTGTGTGTGGCCTCCACGTGCCTGTATGACCTCCCTACAACGCCTGGGTATGCTCCTGATGAGGTGGCGGATGGTCTCCTGAGCGATCTCCTCCCAGACCTGGACTAAAGCATCCGCCAACTCCTGGACAGTCTGTGGTGCAACGTGGCGTTGGTGGATGGAGCGAGACATGATGTCCCAGATGTGCTCAATTGGATTCAGGTCTGGGGAACGGGCGGGCCAGTCCATAGCATCAATGCCTTCCTCTTGCAGGAACTGCTGACACACTCCAGCCACATGAGGTCTAGCATTGTCTTGCATTAGGAGGAACCCAGGGCCAACCGCACCAGCATATGGTCTCACAAGGGGTCTGAGGATCTCATCTCGGTACCTAATGGCAGTCAGGCTACCTCTACCTCCTGCTTTCATCTGTGAAGAGTACAGGGCGCCAGTGGCGAATTTGCCAATCTTGGTGTTCTCTGGCAAATGCCAAACGTCCTGCACGGTGTTGGGCTGTAAGCACAACCCCCACCTGTGGACGACGGGCCCTCATACCACCCTCATGGAGTCTGTTTCTGACCGTATGAGCAGACACATGCACATTTGTGGCCTGCTGGAGGTCATTTTGCAGGGCTCTGGCAGTGCTCCTCCTGCTCCTCCTTGCACAAAGGCGGAGGTAGCGGTCCTGCTGCTGGGTTGTTGCCCTCCTACGGCCTCCTCCATGTCTCCTGATGTACTGGCCTGTCTCCTGGTAGCTCCTCCATGCTCTGGACACTACGCTGACATACACAGCAAACCTTCTTGCCACAGCTCGCATTGATGTGCCATCCTGGATGAGCTGCACTACCTGAGCCACTTGTGTGGGTTGTAGACTCCGTCTCATGCTACCACTAGAGTGAAAGCACCGCCAGCATTCAAAAGTGACCAAAACATCAGCCAGGAAGCATAGGAACTGAGAAGTGGTCTGTGGTCACCACCTGCAGAACCACTTCTTTATTGGGGGTGTCTTGCTAATTGCCTATAATTTCCACCTGTTGTCTATTGCATTTGCACAACAGCATGTGAAATGTATTGTCAATCAGTGTTGCTTCCTAAGTGGACAGTTTGATTTCACAGAAGTGTGATTGACTTGGAGTTACATTGTGTTGTTTAAGTGTTCCCTTAATTTTTTTGAGCAGTGTATATTGTGTGATGGATGGTTGATGGATGGCTGTGATATGCCCACCCGGTCAGCTAACTCCCGCTGAAATGTCCCAGTGGCTAAAAAGGTGGAGAGTACCTGCACATGAGGTGGTACGGGATTGGACCGTTGGGTATGGCTTCGCAGCGCTGGCTCCAAAGTATCACACAGCTCCATTAAAACGTGTCTTGGAAGCATAAACCGTCCGATCAAGTACTCGTCAGTCTCTGCAAATAAATCAACGTGATCCTCAAAGATGCGTTCCCTTCTCAGAGCACGCTCGGCAATGTCATCAAGCAGCAATAGATGTGCCATTTTGATAGCATGCCTGATGTGCAGAAATAGGCCCATTTTGGTCCTATAAATAGCGCGATCAATCACCACTTAATGCAGGATTTAATCAGCTTAATTGCTGATGTAAATTGCAGTGTTAGTGTTTCTTTGCATACTATTATTATTTGCTTTCAGCAAATGATCAGAAATACATTACAGTAAAATACTATCATTGTAAACGACTGTAGAATTAAATGAAATGCAGTAACCCATTATTTGGAGCAAACTGTCATCACTCAAATGTGCTGAAGAATGCTCTTGAGTGTGCGTGGATTTTGTTCCTAGCTAAGAACAAATCCAAGATGAGAAAACATTAGTGAATGTCAGAATCTTCGTAAAAAGTGCGTAAGTGGGGTTTAAGAACACATTACTTCGTAAGAACGGTTGGTGAATGAGGCCCATTGACTCTGTACCGGTACCCCCCTGTATATAGCCTCCCTACTGTTATTCTATTTTACTGCTGCTCTTTAATTATTTGCTTTTATCTTTTACTTGTCTATTTTTACACTTCTTTCATTTTATAAAAATAAAAAAAACACAAAACATTTTGGATTGTTGGTTAAGGGCTCGTAAGTAAGCATTTCACTGTAATGTCTACGCCCGTTGTATTCGGCGCATGTGGAAAATAAAATTTGATTTGATTTGAACCAGATTACAGGCACTGGTTACAGCGAGAAGCTTCCTCTTGAGCGGACAGCTTGATGAAAACCAGTCAATATTCAGGTCCCCAAGAAAGTAGACATCTCTGTTTACATCACATACACTATAAAGCATTTCACACATATTATTTAGATACTGACTGTTAGCACTTGGTGGCCTATAGCAACACCCCAAAAGAAAAGGCTTTAGATGTGCCAAGTGAACCTGCAACCACAACACTTCAATAACAATTGACATAAGATCTTATCTAAGCATTACAGGGATATGGCTCTGAATATATACAGCAACACTATCCCCATAAGCATTTCTGTCTTGTCACGCCCTGGCTCTGGGGACTCTTTAATGTTGAGCCAGGGTGTTAGTTTCTAGGTTTAGTTTTCTAGGTTTATGTTCTTGATCGTTTATTTCTATGTTGGCCAGGGTGGTTCCCAATCAGAGACAGCTGTGGCTCGTTGGCAGCTTGTTTGGCACTGTTGTTTGTGGGATCTTGTTCCGGAGAGGTTTGTGTTTTGTTAACCTTAGGACTTCATGTATCGTTTTGTTGTTTTGTTGTTGGTCAAGTACTCATTAAAATATGTACGCCTATCACGCTGCGCCTTGGTCTGCCTCCTATAACGATCGTGACAGAAGATCCCACCAAATAAGGACCAAGCAGCGTGTTCAGGAGCAAACACCGGGAAAGGAACTGGAGAAGTTGGCGATGTCCCAGGTGGGCGAATGGTGGTCTTGGGAGGACATGTTCGCGGGCAAAGGGCCATGGGCAAAAGTTAAAGCCCTGGCGAGAGAGGAGGTACGGCGCCAACCGTGCCGTCGTCGGACAGGCGAGAGGCAACCCCAATAATTTTTTTTGGGGGGGCACACGGCATGGACGACAGGGCTGCTGGAGGCAGCGACAGGGCGAGTTTGTGGACTAGGAGAGGAGGCCACCAGGTTACGGGGGCCATTGGTCATGAGGGGGAAGGATAGTGTAGAGGCACGGCGAGAGGTACTGGGGTGTGTTACCAGTCCGGTCCGGCCCGTTCCTGATCCCCGCACAAGGCCAGTGGTGTGTGTTCCCAGTACGGTCCGGCCTGTTCCTGTCCCTCGCACCAAGCCTGTAGTGCGCGTCGCCAGCCCGGTCCGGCCTGTTCCTGTCCCTCGCACCAAGCCTGTGGTGCGCGTCGCCAGCCCGGTCCGGCCTGTTCCTGCTCCCCGCACCAAGCCTGTGGTGCGCGTCGCCAGCCCGGTCCGGCCCGTTCCTGCCCCTCGCACCAAGCCTGTGGTGCGTGTCGCCAGCCCGGCCCGGCCCGTTCCTGCCCCTCGCACCAAGCCTGTGGTGCGCGTCGCCAGCCCGGCCCGGCCCGTTCCTGCCCCTCGCACCAAGCCTGTGGTGCGCGTCGCCAGCCCTGCCCGGCCTGTTCCTGCTCCTCGCACCAAGCCTGTGGTGCGCGTCGCCAGCCCGGCCCGGCCTGTTCCTGCCCCTCGCACCAAGCCTGTGGTGCGCGTCGCCAGCCCGGCCCGGCCTGTTCCTGCCCCTCGCACCAAGCCTGTGGTGCGCGTCGCCAGCCCGGCCCGGTCGCCAGCCCGGCCCGGCCTGTTCCCGCTCCCCGCACCAAGCCAGTGGTGCGCGTCGTCAGTCCGGCACGGTCCGTGCCTTTTCCACCTGTGCCTGGTCCGGCACCGGTCAGCTGCTCCACGCCGGAGCCAGAGCAATCCGCTCCACCAGTGTTCAGTCCAGCTCCGGCCAGCAGGGCCAGACCACGAGGGCGAGAGAGAGAGTGGTGGTCGCGCCCGGAGCCGGATCCGCCTCCGAGGCGGAATGCCCACCCGGCCCCGCCCCTGTGGTGTTTGGTTGGCGCGGTCGCAGTCCGCGCCTTTGGGGGGGGGGGGGGGGTACTGTCACGCCCTGGCTCTGGGGACTCTTTAATGTTGAGCCAGGGTGTTAGTTTCTATGTTTAGTTTTCTATGTTTATGTTCTTGATCGTTTATTTCTATGTTGGCCAGGGTGGTTCCCAATCAGAGACAGCTGTGTCTTGTTGTCTCTGATTGGGGACCATACTTAGGCAGCTTGTTTGGCACTGTTGTTTGTGGGATCTTGTTCCGGAGAGGCTTGTGTTTTGTTAACCTTAGGACTTCACGTATCGTTTTGTTGTTGGTCAAGTACTCATTAAAAGATGTACGCCTATCACGCTGCGCCTTGGTCTGCCTCCTATAACGATCGTGACATGTCTCTTCTATAGATATTATATCCTTGTATTTCTACTGCTGTATCATCAAATGAATTGTCTAAGTGAGTCTCAGAAATAGCTAATATATGAATGTTATCTGATGTTAGCAAGTTATTATAATAATTATTGATTTTATTAACCTTATTTCTAAGGCTACATATATTAATATGGGCTATTTTCAGCCCTTTCTTGCATAGCTTATCAGCGATAGACATAATATGGAAAAGAGCAAACAAAGCAAGTGAAAAAAATATACATTCAGCAGTCCATTAATCAATTGGTGTGTGTGTGCTACGGGGTTGAAGCTATGAAACCAAAGGCTTGGCTTTCTCATCCCTTCCAGGCTTCTGGGATGGAGGGTGGACAATGAGCCTGTCATAGCGGATGTAAGCAATGTCCTAAAGCACTCTGGCGGCTTTCATGGCTAGGATAAGTTCTTTAGTCTTCTGGCGCACAGCTTCAGGATAGTCCTTGTTGAGGAAGATATACGTTCCTCTCAAGTTCTTGGCTCTTTCCAGAACAACTACCTTGTCCTTGAACCTCAGGAACTTGACACCTATCGGCCTGGGCCTGTCACCTGGGCCGGTGGTGGGTTTTCCAGTCCTGTGGGCGCGCTCCACCTCAATTGTCCTGTGGTCCATCTTCAATTTCTCAGAGATCATTTCCCTCACGTTGTCCTCAGACTCTGTCCAGGTCTCATGTGGAGATTCTGAAATTCTGTCCACAAACATGTTATTCTGCCTTGATTGTCACTTGAGATTTATCTGTCATTGTTATCATGGATTCACACACAGAACTGATGTCCTCTCTCAATGACTTACAGCTTGCTGTCATCTTGCTGTTCTCCTGTTTCAACTCATCGAGCTGACCCTGGGAGAACTGCAACCTGTTCTTCAGGTCCTGGACCTCTCTGGTCAGGTCGTCCATTCTTTTGTTAGTTGAATCCACCAGTATTTGAACAAAACACTTGAAGCTATTTTCTTTTTGTTGTAACAACTGCTTGTAGAAGTATTTTTGTTTGTTTAAAAGATCCTGCACCTGTGATAGAGAGACACCACTGTCCTTTGGTCTTTGTCATGGTAGCTAGCAATGTAAGTTACGCTGTTACTCCTCACAGTTCCAGACAGGGCAGATTGCTTCTGTGGACAGGTGTCTTTTATACAGGTAACAAGCTGAGATTAGGAGCACTCCCTTTAAGAGTGTGCTCCTAATCTCAGCTTGTTACCTGTATAAAAGACACCTGGGAGCCAGAAATCTTTCTGATTGAGAGGGGGTCAAATACTTATTATCCCTCATTAAAATGCTAATCAATTTATAACATTTTTGACATGCGTTTTTCTGGATTTTTTTGTTAAAATTATAGACTGATAATTTCTTTGTCAGTGGGCAAACGCACAAAATCAGCAGGGGATCAAATACTTTTTTCCCTCACTGTAGCTTCTAAGAAACGTTCCAATACACTTTTAAAACAACAAACTGGCAGCCTCGTTCTCTCCACAGCTCCACCAATCTGTCTTCCATCACCTCGGTCCACACGGTGCGTGTTGTTGTTGCTCTCCTCTTCGCCATCATTGTTTTGGTCTGACATTCTGATTTCTCATTGGCTATTGGCAGCAGTCCTTGCCCAATCATGCCATAGCACTGCTTATCCTACAAGAAGCATGACCACATTTCTGACATGTCCGAAAATTATCGGGACATCCAACAGGGGTCTGGAGAACGGACAGCCATTATCAGTGCGTCCTTGACCCTCTCAGACTATGTGAGACCCAACGTACTGATCCTAGCCCAAGTCCATAGGATTTCACCCCTATCATGAAAATTCAGCAAAAACGTTGGCCACGGCGATTGAGAGCACACAGTCCTTGTGAGTGGCCAGGGCCCACGTCGGCGGCTCAGTGTTGTTTTCCTCGAAGCGGGCAAAGAAGGTGTTTAGCTTGTCCGGGAGTGAGGCATCGGTGTCTGAGACATGGCTGGCTTTCCCTTTGAAATCTGTGATTGTTTGGAATCCAGATAAAATGTGTAACGAGATTTACACTGAGGCTTAAGGGCAGTGGTTCACAGGGATCCATTAGCTTAAATGACCCGTTTTCTATCAGGTTCTATTTTATCTGTGGGATGTGGAGAGATGGAGGAAGAAGAGGGGGTTTGTTAGATGTAATGACAGTGTGTGTGTGTGTGTGTGTGTGTGTGTGTGTGTGTGTGTGTGTGTGTGTGTGTGTGTGTGTGTGTGTGTGTGTGTGTGTGTGTGTGTGTGTGTGTGTGTGTGTGTGTGTGTGTGTGTGTGTGTGTGTGCATAATTCTGTGCATACGGATGTCTTTGTTCTCAAATCATTCCAAGTGGTACGATATCAGAGGATAAAAAACATACAGGAATAATCTGGACTGTTTATCAACACACCATCACACCCTCATAGTGATCCTCCACACACTGAACCAAGAAGATTCTCATTCTAAATCACATCTACTGTGATGGAAGACAGATAAGAACTTATCAACCCAGTGAAGACCATAACAAACCCATGGTCTATGACTGGCTATAGCAGTGATTTGATGGATTGACTTGTGATGTACATTGACACAATATGTGACCCCTAAAGGCCAATCTAAAAGCACCTGTCTGGGTGGCTACTACACCAAAGGAGGTATATACGGTATCTGGCAATATATGGAAATATGCAATATGGTCTTCTCTACTTCAAAGACATAGTGCACCACTTTTGACCAGAGCCTTATGGACCTTGGTAAAAAAGAATGCACTAAATAAGGAATAAGATGCCATTTGGGACAGATACCAGATCAATAGACTACCAGCATATCTACCTTTGTCCCTCAACACCCATTCTCTCTACATATTCATCATTACACAGGCACAACCTGCACCGCACAGAGGGGAATGCAGCGAGGAGATAAAACACACACAAAAACAGGGCCTCTAAGACAGCCTTTATACTCCAGACAATAGAGCCCTCCAAACAGGCAAGATTCAGGATGAAACCCCCAAATCTGCCGCTTTGAAAAAAGACATCGTCCTATAGAACTACAGCTTCACAGTTATAGCCGTTGCCTTTTCTCTTTATTTTTTCCCACTTTTTCTCTCCGCAGAGTGAATCGTAACAAAGGGAAGAGGAGATGTACCCTGACACGTCTGCCCGTAGATTTATCGCTTTAGAAATGAGAAAATGATCATCTCCCACAAAAGGCCATTGTTCCTGTTTCTCTAAAATAGATCAATGTTTTTCTCCGGCGAACAGGAGCGATTGTGTGAGACAGATCGAAGCTCACAATGGGCTTTGAACTGGAGAACAGCACAGACCCAGAAACATAGTGGTAATATTTCTCTGTTAGACGTCGCAGGATTTGCAGCCCAGGGCATGTTGCTGTAACAAAAGCATATTGAAACAAATAATATCAAAGATCCGTCCCCTTTCGGAAGCCAAGTACCTGCTATTCTGTTAAAAGTTGTTATTTTATGTTATTTAGTGACCCTGAAAAGTTTAGTGGGAAGCAGTTTAACAATTATTTTATTTTATAATACAATTAATCTGTATGCAATGATTCAATCACAATGTAAACTGTCAATGTCACACCCTGGCTCTGGGGACTCTATATGTTGAGCCAGGGTGTGTAGATTCTATGTGTTTATGTTCTGTGTGGGAGTTCTAGTTGTTGATTTTCTATGTTGGCCAGAGTGGC
The DNA here is from genome assembly GCF_020615455.1 of Coregonus clupeaformis. Taxonomy (NCBI): domain Eukaryota; kingdom Metazoa; phylum Chordata; class Actinopteri; order Salmoniformes; family Salmonidae; genus Coregonus; species Coregonus clupeaformis. Next base: position 33,190,010 of record NC_059211.1, read on the forward strand.
TCCCAATCAGAGGCAACGAGTGTCAGCTGTTGCTGGTTGTCTCTGATTGGGAGCCATATTTAAACAGTCTGTTTCCCTTAGTGTTTGTGGGATTTTGTTTCCGTTTGGTTTGTTTCTGTGTTAACCGTAGGACTGCACATTTCGTTTATTGTTTTGTTGTTATATTATCACTTAAGATAATAAAGTTAAGTATGTTCGCAACCAACGCAGCGTTGGTTGCGAACATTGGTCTACTCTCTACGACGATCGTGACAGAAGATCCCACCATACCAGGACCAAGCAGCGTGTCCAGGAGCAGGCAGCCTGGACTTGGGAGGAGATATTGGACGGGAAAGGGTCCTGGACCTGGGAGGAAATCCAGGCCGGGATGGATCGCCGTCCATGGAGTGAGACGGTAGAGGCGCGACGGAGAGAGGAGCAACGGCGTCAACAGTGTCGTCGTCGGACGGACGAGAGGCAACCCCCAAATTTTTTTAGGGGGGGGCACATGGCATGGACGACGGGGCTGCTGGAGGCAGATAAGGGGCGAATTCAGAAGGCCACCAGGTTACGGGAGCCATTGGTGAGAAGAGGGAAGGAAGATGTAGAGGAACAGGCGAGAGGTACTGAGGTGTATTGCCAGTCCGGTCCGGCCCGTTCCTGATCCCCGTTTAAGGCCAGTGGTGTGTGTTCCCAGTACGGTCCAGCCTGTTCCTGCCCCTCGCACCAAGCCTACGGTGTGCGTCGCCAGCCCGGCCCGGCCTGTTCCTGCCCCTCGCACCAAGCCTACAGTGCGCGTCGCCAGCCAGGTCCGGCCTGTTCCTGCCCCTCGCACCAAGCCTACGGTGCACGTCGCCAGCCCGGCCCGGCCTGTTCCTGCCACTCGCACCAAGCCAGGGGTGCGAGTCGTCAGCCCGGTCCAGCCCGTTCCTGCTCCACGCACCAAGTCAGGGGTGCGCATCGTCAGCCCGGTCCGGCCCGTTCGTGCTCCACGCACCAAGTCAGGGGTGCGCATCGTCAGCCCGGTCCGGCCCGTTGCTGCTCCACGCACCAAGCCAGGGGTGCGCATCTTCAGCCCGGTCCGGCCCGTTCCTGCTCCATGCACCAAGCCAGGGGTGCGCATCGTCAGCCCGGTCCGGCCCGTTGCTGCTCCACGTACCAAACCAGGGGTGCGCATCGTCAGCCCGGTCCGGTTCGTTTCTGCTCCACGCACCAAGCCAGGGGTGCGTATCGTCAGCCCGGTCCGGCCCGTTGCTGCTCCACGCACCAAGCCAGGGGTGCGCATCGTCAGCCCGGTCCGGTCCGTTCCTGCTCCACGCACCAAGCCAGGGGTGCGCGTCGTCAGTCCGGCACAACCCGTGCCTGGGTCACCAGTGCCTGATCAGGTACCGGTCAGCTGCTCCACTACGGAGCTTAAGCAATCCGCTCCTTCGATGTCCAGTCCAGCTCCAGCCAGCGGGGCCAGACCGGACCAGGGACGCTACGGGGGGATTATTGAAGGGTGGTGGTCAAGCCCGGAGCCGGAACCGCCTCCGAGGAGGAATGCCCACCCAGCCCTCCCCTGTTTGGGTTTTGTTGAGGCGCGGTCGCAGTCCGCGCCTTTGGGGGGTACTGTCACACCCTGGCTCTGGGGACTCTATATGTTGAGCCAGGGTGTGTAGATTCTATGTGTTTATGTTCTGTGTGGGAGTTCTAGTTGTTGATTTTCTATGTTGGCCAGAGTGGCTCCCAATCAGAGGCAACGAGTGTCAGCTGTTGCTGGTTGTCTCTGATTGGGAGCCATATTTAAACAGTCTGTTTCCCTTAGTGTTTGTGGGATCTTGTTTCCGTTTGGTTTGTTTCTGTGTTAACCGTAGGACTGCACGTTTCGTTTATTGTTTTGTTGTTATATTATCACTTAAGATAATAAAGTTAAGTATGTTCGCAACCAACGCTGCGCATTGGTCTACTCTCTACGACAATCGTGACAGTCAATTTACTGTTTAATTTGTAGGCAGTGATTTCTACCGTGTTAAATTCGTTTTTTAAGCCTCAATCTAACACATTACATTTACATTTTAGTCATTTAGCAGACACTCTTATCCAGAGCGACTTACAGTTAGTGAGTGCATAAATTTTTTTCATACTGGCCCCCCGTGGGAATCGAACCCACAACCCTGGCGTTGCAAGCGCCATGCTCTACCAAATGAGCTACACGGGGCTATCAGCGTTTTGCAATGAGAAAATGACTGTTCTGTTGATCTAAGTATCAACTAGTCTACACCTGGCAAACACATCACACATCACATTGATGACACACTGTCACCAATCAACACTCCAACCAGAACGCCAGATGACCACAGTAGAGAGAACACACGCACACACACACACATACACACGCACACCACACAAATGCACACAAATGCATAGGCATACACACACATACACATGCATGCATGTGCTCACCACACACACACACATACAGAGGGAAGCACATGCACACGCATGCCCACACGCAAACACACACCCACCCACACGTAAACACACACCCACAAACACACACAAGCACACTCATCAACGCGCCAATCATTAATCAGCCAATGCCTCAAAGATCATTAAGGCACATTTGTAAACCAACTAGCCCAACAGAAGCTTGCCTCACACACATTCACACAGCGTGTTGATAGCCAACACACTGTTACAATGGACACAGATCCACTTTTGTAGCTGACATCAAAGCTCTGGCGTGGAGGGCTTCCCTCTTAGCCATCCCCTCTCTGTCCCAGCACTTTCTACCTATGAATAAACAGAACCCTATATCACCTGGCTTCAAATAGGATTAGTTTTCTTTCAAATGCTTTAGCTGCCCTTGTTTGAGCTTGCCTGGGGGCAATGGAACCAATGGAATAGTCCCAAAATTGCTTTCTGTTCACCATCGCTCTGGGCTTTGTCTCACACACACACAGGCGTGTGTTTATTTTTATTTTACCTTTATTTAACTAGGCAAGTCAGTTAAGAACAAATTCTTATTTACAATGACGGCCTACACCGGCCAAACCCGGACGACGCTGGACCAATTGTGCGCCGCCGTATGGGACTCCCAATCACGGCCGGTTGTGATACAGCCTGGAATCGAACCAGGGGGTCTGTAGTGACGCCTCAAGCACTGAGATGCAGTGTCTTAGACCGCTGCGCCACTTGTGTTTGTTCCCTCTTCACTGCTAGGGAGGCAGACAGTAGAGAGGCAAGCTGGGGTGTAATTTAATTCTGGTTGAGAGGCAGATACATCCGTAAGTGGCTGTGTACTCAAGACTCACCACTTGAACATGTGCCAGTGTGTGTGTGTGTGTGTGTGGGGGGGGTTCTGCCCTGTTCAGCCCTGACACTTAGGGCTCTATTCAATTAGATCCGCTTTAGTCGACATCCACATATCGGTTGTTTTGGCGGTGTCGGAGGTAGAATTGCATTAGAGATGTCAAATCCACAAGCAGCTCCTTGATAGAGCCATTCCAATTCACAATGCCTTGGCTAGCAGATTCAGCAAGAAGCGAGTCCATGGGATACCTTCCCTCCTGTCCTCATGCTGTAGGTGCCTTTGCAGCATCAACCCATGTTGAAGTATGTTTTAGTCAGTATTATTTATAGTAAGTATGTGTTGGTATCCTGCTGTTAAACACCTACTGTGATTTACCCTAATGCAGCAGAGATTCACAAACTAAAGGATTAAAGTTGACACCTCGACACAGAAACAAACAACAACTGAGAGACAGAAAGAGAGAAAAACTATGTATGAGCTTGCTAACATTCTAGTCCCTCTAGATGGCCTCAACAAACTTTCAAAGGACAGTATGTGTGTGTGTGTGTGTGTGTGTGTGTTGTGTGTATAAAAGAAGGTGCCTGAACAGAAAAGGTGATGTGCTTGCCAAAAAGATATCCCCAGTCATGAATTATGCCTTTGAATCTCACTATTTTGAAGGCCATCAAACCTCTCCATATTCATGAAGACCTGAATTATATATGAAAAAAGTTCAACAAAGGAAACTGACAAGGTGTCGTTTGGGAAATAAACCCCCTTGTTGGGGCTTCACACACACATGCACGGACATCGCGCATACACACACACACACACACACACACACACACACACACACACACACACACACACACACACACACACACACACACACACACACACACACACACACACACACAGCTTAGATAATGCTGGACAGTTTTAACTCAGTCATTGGGAGTCTGGTTTTGACACAGCAGTGTGCTGTCTGTCTGGCTCTACTGTAACCCCACCACACAGAGCAGACCAACAGAGCTCTGAACAGTACTGAGGCTGAATGCTGAGCTTGAGGAGATAAAGAGATGCAAAGAGAGAGAGAGAGATGCATGTGACAGAGCGAGAGAGAGATGACGAGGAGCCCTACAGCCCTCAGTGACGTCTCTATGAGGAACGTAGCATGAGTCTGTCATAACTGTCACCCTGCTGTTGACATCACTGGGAAATGACCAGTCTCTATCACAGCTGGACCAACTGGCACAGAGCTGAACTACAAATAGACACTATTTATCCTGTCATCTCTCTAGCTGTGTGTGTGTGTGTGTGTGTGTGTGTGTGTGTGTGTGTGTGTGTGTGTGTGTGTGTGTGTGTGTGTGTGTGTGTGTGTGGACGTGTGTGTGTGTGTGTGTGTGTGTGGACGTGTTTAACTATTCTTGTGGGGACCAGAAGTCCCCACAAGAATAGTAAACGAACAAACATTTCACCAACTGGGGACATTTTGTTAGTCCCCATGAGGTCAAATGCTATTTCTAGGGGGTTTAGGGTTAAGGTTAGAATTAGTGTTAGGGTTAGAATTACGTTAAGGGTTAGGGTTAGGAGCTAGGGTTAGTTTTAGGGTTAGAGTTAGGAGCTAGGGTTAGGTTTAGGGTTAGGGTTAAGGTTAGGTTTTTGGGTTAAGGTTAGGGTTAGGGTTAAGGTTAGGGTAAGGGTAAGAGTACGGGTAAGGGTTAGGTTTAGGGTTAGGGTTAGGTGTTAGGGAAAATAGGATTTTGACTGGGACTGAATTGTGTGTCCCCACAAGGTTAGCTGTACAAGACTGTGTGTGTGTGTGTGTGTGTGCGTGCGTTTGTGCGTTTGTGTGTATGTGCATGTTTGCGTGTGTGTGAGAGAGAGAGAGTGTGTGTGTGTGTGTGTGTGCCTGTGTGTGTGTATTTGTGTGTGTGCATGTGTGTGTTCTGTTGAGTGGTTGCTTTTCAGATCACACAGATAAGTAGCAGCATGCCTCCCAGTCATCCAGAGCCCTTGAATTAGCGAGAGTGATTAGCCCCCTCGTTGAGAGACATTAGTCAGCTACTCCTGCATGGTAACAGAGAAGGACATCTAATTAAGCCAATATATATTGTTATCTTGTTCATCACAGTGTCTTAGAGACAGATGTAATACAATCATTGCAGGAAACACCTGCAATGTTCCACTAACAGCAGCTAGAGGGGAAAACAGCACATTCATTTCCTAGGGGGAAAACAAGGCCCTCTAAAGAAATGACAGGAACACAAGGTATCCTATATAAAGGGTTTTGTAAAGGGTTTTCTGTTCTCTCACTAACCAACACTGTGTGGGTTACACCCCAGATCAGACAGCGCAGAGGAAAAACACCACCTCAAATTGACTCTGTTCTCAGATCTCAGATGTTACAGACATAGAGACACAGGCTGCGTCCCAAATGCCACCCTATTTCCTATATAGTACAATACGTTTGACCATAGGACTCTGGGCAAAAGTAGTACACTATGGAATAGTGTGCCATTTTGGACGCAGACAGAGACAGAGCTGTAGTGTAATTGGTCTCCACACATTATCTTGTCTATTCTGTTCATAAACACCTCAGTGCTAGAGTGACTCAAACCTGTCTCCTCCTCTATCCCTCTGCCCGTGGGCCAACCTTGGCTGTGTGTGTGTGGTCAAACTTTACTATCCTTTTGGGTTCCAAATGTCCTCACAAGGATAGTAAAACAAGGGTCCCCAAAATTAAAAAGGCTATTTTAGGCTTCGGGGGTAGGGTTACAATTAGGGTTAGGGTTACAATTAGGGTTAGGTTTAGGGGTTAGGGATTAGGTGTAGGGTTAGGTTTAGGAGTTAGGTTTAGTTTTAGGGTTAGGGGTTTTGGGTTAAGGTTAGGGTTAGGTTAAAGGTTATGATTAGGGTTAGGTTTAGGGTTAGGGGTTGGGGTTGGGGAAAATAGGATTTTTAATGGGAATACATTTTGTTGGTCCCACTTGGATACTAAAACCATTGTGTGTGTGTGTGTGTGGGCGTGCATGCGTGCGTCCGTCCGTCCGTGTGTGTGTGTCAGAGCCCCGTCAAACCTCCAGACAGCTAATGACCCATCAACCTGCCATTCCCCTGTCACCGCTGACAGACAGGGTGTCAGGATGATGACTTTAGGCTGACACCGGGTTAACATAAGGCTGACATTAGGCTGATATGAGTGTGGCGTTAGCTTGACGTTGGCAGCGAGCTTTATCCCTGACTCTTAACCCTGACTCACAGCATCTCTTGACTGTGATGGACACTTCTGTTGTATTTTACAGCTCAAGTCCCTTTCTGTCCCACCACTCACTACAGCAGCAGGATCTCTCTCTCTCTCTCTCTCTCTCTCTCTCTCTCTCTCTCTCTCTCTCTCTCTCTCTCTCTCTCTCTCTCTCTCTCTCTCTGCTCTCTCTCTCTCTCTCTCTGTGTCTCTCTGTGTCTCTCTCTGTGTGTCTCTCTCTATCTCTCTCTCTGTGTCTCTCTCTGTGTCTCTCTCTGTGTCTCTCTCTCTGTCTCTCTCTGTCTGTCTCTCTCTCTCTCTCTCTCTCTCTCTCTCTCTCTCTCTCTGTGTCTCTCTCTGTCTCTCTGTCTCTCTGTCTCTCTCTCTCTCTCTCTGTCTCTCTGTCTCTCTGTCTCTCTGTCTCTCTCTCTCTCTCTCTCTCTCTCTCTCTCTCTCTCTCTCTCTCTCTCTCTCTCTCTCTCTCTCTCTCTCTCTCTCTCTCTCTCTCTCTCTCACTTTTGTCTCTCTGCCCATCCCTGAGTCTTATGGCTTAATGACTGTAACAATAGTCATTCCGACCATTGTGTTAAACTGTGCTTATCCTGCAGTCAAATAGCTGAACACAGTGATTGTTCTCTCCCTGTATGGTAATTTTGCTGAGCTGCTGTCTTGTCCTACAGTCCAGATGGCTTATTTGCTGTATGCTGGCTGTGTCCCTGGTCAATGTGCTTAACCTGTGTAAACCCTGTTCCAGCACAGCCCTTTAAAGGGATTAGAAGTGGTGGTGGTGCCCAGAGGTCCAGCCTCATAGATAAACCTATTAGCTTAGCTACAGACTAAACCTTACTGTACAAGGTGAGCTCAGACATCAGACCACAAACATACCAGCACTGTTATGATGATGGTAGAGGGAAAGTGAGAGGGGGGTGAGAAAGAGAGAGAATGCGAGCAAGCGACAGAGAGAGAGAAAGAGAGAGACAGAGCAAGACAGAGACAGCGCAAGAGTCAGGCAGAGCGAGAGAGAGGGAGAGAGAGAGAGACGGGAGAGAGATCAAATAAAAGATAGAGAAAGCGGGCGAGACAGAGAGAGTGAGAGACAAAGATAGAGAGAAGAGAGACAGAGAGAGAGAGAGCGAGAAAGAGAGAGAGAGAGAGAGAAAGAGAGAGAGAGAGCAAGCAAAAGTTAGAGCGCGAGAGAGACTAAAATGTAAATGGAAGGAGGTTCTCACCCAAGATTTGACGGTACATGGCCCCCGTCCATCGTCCCTTTGATGCGGTGAAGTTGTCCTGTCCCCTTAGCAGAAAAACACCCCCAAAGCATAATGTTTCCACCTCCATGTTTGACGGTGGGGATGGTGTTCTTGGGGTCATAGGCAGCATTCCTCCTCCTCCTCCAAACACGGCGAGTTGAGTTGATGCCAAAGAGCTCGATTTTGGTCTCATCTGACCACAACACTTTCACCCAGTTCTCCTCTGAATCATTCAGATGTTCATTGGCAAACTTCAGACGGGCATGTATATGTGCTTTCTTGAGCAGGGGGACCTTGCGGACGCTGCAGGATTTCAGTCCTTCACGGCGTAGTGTGTTACCAATTGTTTTCTTGGTGACTATGGTCCCAGCTGCCTTGAGCTCATTGACAAGATCCTCCTGTGTAGTTCTGGGCTGATTCCTCACCGTTCTCATGATCATTGCAACTCCACAAGATGAGATTTTGCATGGAGCCAAAGGCCGAGGGAGATTGACAGTTATTTTGTGTTTCTTTCATTTGCGAATAATCAAACCAACTGTTGTCACCTTCTCACCAAGCTGCTTGGCGATGGTCTTGTAGCCCATTCCAGCCTTGTGTAGGTCTACAATCTTGTCCTTGACATCCTTGGAGAGCTCTTTGGTCTTGGCCATGGTGGAGAGTTTGGAATCTGATTGATTGCTTCTGTGGACAGGTGTATTTTATGCAGGTAACAAGGTGATATTAGGAGCACTCTTAGGAGCACTCCCTTTAAGAGTGTGCTCCTAATCTCAGCTCGTTACCTGTATAAAAGACACCTGGGAGCCAGAAATCTTTCTGATTGAGAGGGGGTCAAATACTTATTTCCCTCATTAAAATGCAAATCAATTTATAACATTTTTTACATGCGTTTTTCTGGATTTCTTTGTTGTTATTCTGTCTCTCACTGTTCAAATAAACCTACGATTAAAATTATAGACTGATCATTTCTTTGTCAGTGGTCAAACGTACAAAATCAGCAGGGGATCAAATACTTTTTTCCCTGACTGTAGTTACATATTGAACTTCCATCCTCTGAGGCCAGAGGCACAATGTACGAATTTATGGTTGGATCAGAGTCACCGTTATAATCATTGGCCAGTAAGGACAATTAAGTAAATCCACAAGTCCAAATCCCTATCTCTGTCCATGGCTAATTTAGGAAAGGGCCAATTTTAGCTAGCCAGCCAACGGAGGACAAAAATACGAGATTCAACAATTCACGTTTTTTTCTGTCAATGACGTTTGGCTTGATGTGATGTGATTGATGTGAAGCCAAATCCAAACTGTCTTCCCTTGACACTTTTTTTTGTGTGCCAGGACCATTCACAGTTGAGCTCACTTAGTTTAGCTCAACGGTGATTGGCTATTATTGCATAAAAAAAATTATCAAGGAAGGCCAAATACTCGCTGGCTTCCCTTGCATTCAATGCTACAGGCTGCAACAATATCATACTCTTTTTGACCAGACAGCATCAGAAATATGGGCTACACATGCAGAGACAGAGGGGCGCTATTTCGCTCGCTCGGATGCTTTCTCGGGTGAGATACATTCAGCCTCTTGAGAATTGAAGGACAATTATAAAACACAACGAGACAAAAAATAAATTATTTTATATGTTTAAAAAATATTGGTCAATTTTGGGGGGAATCCTGGCTTCATTTGGCATCCGTGAATACACGCCACTGGAGAGAAAGAAAGAAAGAAAGAAAGAAAGAAAGAAAGAAAGAAAGAAAGAAAGAAAGAAAGAGAGAGAGAGAGAGAGAGAGAGAGAGAGAGAGAGAGAGAGAGAGAGAGAGAGAGAGAGAGAGAGAGAGAGAGAGAGAAAGCGAGAAGGAGAGAGAAAACATTAGCTCCTTTCTAACAGGCTCAGTGGTTCATGGTCGTTCTCCAACATTTTAACAAAAATTCATTTTTCTCAAACGCATTGAACATCATAGATAAATTCAGCTTCATGTCAGGTTATAAAATATATCTAACCAAATCAGCCTTACTGCTGCTCAAGACCCTGAAGGAAGACTCAATCCCAATCATTTCCCATTTTAAATACTTGGGAGTAAATATATTTCCTTCTTTAGATAAAACCATTGCCAGAAACTTCAACAGAAAGCTTGAATCAAATAAATCCGACCTCAGTAGATGGAATAATATCCCAGTTGCTTTAACCAGAAGGGCAGATACATATGTAGGCCACACTCTTAGAAAAAAGGGTTCCAAAGGGGTTCTTTGGCTGTCCCCATAGGATAACCCTTTTTGGTTCCAGGTAAAACCCTTTTTGGCTCCAGGTAGAACTATTTTGGGTTCCATGTAGAACCCTCTGTGGAAAGGGTTCTACATGGACCCCAAAAGGGTTCTACATGGAACCAAAAAGGGTTCTTCAAAGGGTTATCCTATGGGGACAGCTGATGAACCCTTTTCGGTTCTAGATAGCTCCTCATTTTCTAAGAGTGTATTGTCTAAATGAATATTTTGCCACAGATGCATTTCTGTAGTTCAATACTTCCCATGGCTCCCTCTTCTGGCTATTGTGATTAAATTCATAGTGCGGTTAAACAATTTATATGGCAAGGGAATTGATCCCGAATAAAATTAATACATTTACAAAGAGTGAAAGACGTAGGAGGACTATCCGTACCAAACTTTAAATTGTATCTCCAGGCTCTAGCATTTCGCACCCATCCTAAATTGGTTTAGAGATGATTATTCTGCCCCCTGACTGAGTATAGAGAGAAATATGTTGTCTCCAATTGCCTTGGAAGAGGTGGTCTTCACTGATATATCCCTTAAACAATGTAAACTACGCTTTGGTCCTCTTATTGGTCACACTATTTCCATTTGGTGCAAAATTGAAAAACAATGTGACTGGGAATCAAAATGGCATGCCCATACTCCAATACTTCACAATAATGCCATGCGATCTGGAGGGAGGCCTTTTGCATCTCCCCAATGGTCCAAATGTGGAATCCATACTCTTACCGATATCATCTAATGGAATCTGAACCACGCATCTATTTGATTGTTTTTGTACCTGTAACCCCCCTCTGAAAAATATAAATTACAAAACTAAATAAAAAGTTGGTCACAATTTAGTTTTTTTTTAACACTGCAGGGCAATTAAAATCACTCATCAAAAGGGATAATTAAAACATAATTAATACCATATCATTATTTATAACTAGTGCTCGACATCGACCCGCAGATAAAACAAATTCATTACTTTATATTCAATTACCAGCGTTAGGTTCCTGGAATAATGAGTCATGGTGATGGTAGTCATAGTAACAGAGATAGCCGTCAGACATCAGCTGGAAAATTAGGCTGCATATTCATCACTAGTGATAATGGTGAGAATGTGTGAACAGTAGGGTTGCAACATTCCTACAACTTTCCCAAAATGTCCAGGTTTTTTAGAAATCCTGATTGGAGGAATCCGGATTTCCTACTTATTCCCTCAATACGGGAATCTTCCAACCAGGATTTCGGGAAATCCTGGGAAAGTTACCAGTGATCAGTCTGGTCTAGGGGTCACTGACTTATTTTCAGGGGGAGCATACTCAAAAAATGGGGAACAAATGTGGAACATTAAAAAAAAGGTGTTAAATATAAATGAACAAAAAATATAAACACAGCACGCAAAAATATTAAAGATTTTACTGAGTTACAGTTCATATAAGGAAATCAGTCAATTGAAAGCAATTCATTAGGCCCTAATCTATGGTTTCACATGACTGGGAATACAGATATGCATCTGTTGGTCAGAAAACCAGTTAGTATCTGGTGTGACCACCATTTGCCTCATGCAGCACGACACATCTCCTTCGCATAGAGTTGATCAGGCTGTTGATTGTGGCCTGTGGAATGTTGTCCCACTCCTCTTCAATGGCTGTGCGAAGTTGCTAGATATTGGCGGGAACTGGATCACACTGTCGTATACGTCGATCTAGAGCATCCCAAACATGCTCAATGGGTGACATGTCTGGTGAGTATGCAGGCCATGGAAGAACTGGGACATTTTCAGCTTCCAGGAATTGTGTACAGATCCTTGCGACATGGAGCCGTGCTGAAACATGAGGTGATGGCGGTGGATGAATGGCAGTTCAATGGGCCTCAGGATCTCGTCACGGTATCTCTGTGCATTCAAGTTGCAATCGATAAAATGCAATTGTGTTCGTTGTCTGTAGCTTATGCCTGCCCGTACCATAACCCCACCGTCACCATGGGGCACTCAGCAAACCACTCGCCAACACGACGCCAAACACGCTGTCTGCCATTTGCCCATTACAGTTAAAACCAGGATTAATCCATGAAGAGCACACTTCTCCAGTGTGCCAGTGGGCATCGAAGGTGAGCATTTGCCCACTGAAGTCGGTTACAACGCCAAACTGCAGTCAGGTTAAGACCCTGGTGAGGACGACAAGCATGTATATGAGCTTCCCTGAGATGGTTTCTGACAGTTTGTGCAGAAATTCTTCGGTTGTGCAAACCCACGGTTTCATAAGCTGTCTGGGTGGCTGGTCTCAGACGATCCCGCAGGTGAAGAAGCCGGATGTGGAGGTCCTGGGCTGGACGTACTGCCAAATTCTTTAATATGACGTTGGAGGCGACAAATTGTAAAGAAATGAACATTCAATTCTTCAATTCTCTGGCAACAAATTTGTGCACAAAATATGAGAGAAATATGTTTTTTGTGCATATGGCACATTTCTGGGATCTTTTATTACAGCTCATGAAACATGGGACCATTACTTTACATGTTGCATTTATATTTTTGTTCAGTATAGAACCGAAAAGGGTTCTTCGGCTGTCCCCATAGGAGAACCCTTTGAAGAGCCCTTTTTGGTTCCAGGTAGAACCCTTTCAACAGAGGGTTCTACATAGAACCCACAAGAGTTCTTCCTGGAACCAAAAAGGGTTCTACCTGGAACCAAAAGGGTTATCCTATGGGGACAGCCAAAGAACCCTTTTGGAACCCTTTTTTCTAAGAGTGTGGCCTACATATGTATCTGCCCTGGTAACCCATAATAACAGGTCTTGGTAAAGCCCTGGGGTTGTGTGTTTTCATCCCAGCCTAATGTGAGAAGAAAGACTCGTGCCTTAGAGGCATATGGTCTGGGTCCCCCTCCTCTTCAAACAGCATACTTTGACTGTTATCGTGTCCATGACCAGGTCTCAACCCTAAACATTCCCCCTTCCTCACAAAACCTCAACCAGATAGCAAACTACTCCCTCCCTCCCCTCAACCATGAAATCGGAACCAGAAGGCCGATACGCGTGTGTGCGTGTGTGTGTGTGTGCGTGTGTGTGTGTGTGCGTGTGTGTGTTTACGACTGTGCGTCTGTGCATTTGTCTGTGTGCATGGGCTGGGTTACACAACGTGTGCATATTATTCCAATATTTGACCACGTTTGTCTCTGAAGCAGAGAGCAAATTACTGTTGAACCCACCTCTCCCTGAAACACATGCTTCTCATTAAACAGTTACAACCTGCCAGGAGGCACACCTGAGGGGGGAGTGTGTGTTTGTGTGTGTGTGTGCAAGTACAGGCATGTGTGTTTGTGCATGCGCTTGTGCGTGTCTATGTGTGTTAGAGGTTCATGTGGCATTCAATGTTTAAGCAATTTCATGAAAATGACCCTGTGAGAAGTGGAAAGCAAGTATTCTTCGTTGAGCCCTGAAAAATGGCCACTTCTTTTTCATAAATAGCCTCTTCACCCAAACACAGACACACACACACACACACTTCTTCAGTTTGAGAGCCAATCCACTTTTCCACAGATACTCACTTCAGAGGCAGACCGAACTGTAACACCCAACCACCCTCTTCTCCCAAGCAGAGACCATCATCAAACGCACAAGCACGCACACTCGCACACACACACACGCACACACGCACACACGCACACACACACACACACACACACACACACACACACCCCCAGTTGAAAAACAGGAATAAGAGAGTTGGTTGCTAATAAACAACTCTTAACTTTTTTTTTCAAGTGGAGGGTGTTTTGAAGACAGAGAACACTGTAGGGCAACTCAAGGTCTTGTCTCATCCAATGATGATCGTTTACAGGAGAAAAACGCTAAAAGATGCGCCTGACTAACACCAGACAAAGACACTTCAAACAGAAAGATTGTCCAATTCGGTTAATTTTCAGACGTAATCAAAAGAAGACTCCAAAAGCAGCAGGCTTTCAGTTCTGAGTCTTTTTTAGGGCCAGGCTGGCTGTTTGGAATAAAACTAATAAGGGAGAAGAAAGAAAACTCACGACTCAGACCTCAATTATATTGGTTCTTCAAAACAAATTGGAGAATAAAGAGAACAGAAGCAGTTTTCAATAACGCTTACATTTTTTCTTACCTTGTTCAGTGGTAGATTTGTCATGTTTTTGATATGATCAAACGTATTGAAGATAATACAGAGAATTGGACCTAATTAGTTTTGGGTTGGTTTGACATAGAGGGCACTGCAACCTGGACCGGAAACAAATTGTATTATAATATAACTCAATGGCACCCAAATAGCACCTAAATAGCACCCTATTTAAATGTAAATGTCTATTCCCTATAGTGCATTACTCTTGACCAACGGCTTGTGGGCCCGGGTCAAAAGTAGTGCACTAAATAGGGAATAGGGTGCCATTTTGGATTTTAAAAAATTGCTTTCTGTGTTTCATTCAATCCATATCGCCGAAGTTCAGCACTATATAGTGCGATTAAAATGTAAAGGTAATTTCCGATTGAGATGACATATGCAGCGTTTACCATGAATGCAGTCTCCGCGAACATTGCCTTTACATTTTAATCGCGCTATAGCACTGAACTTACGTATTGAACCAAGATACGTATTGATCCAAGCCTTAAAAGGCTATTTATTATTTCCCTTTTTAATGCTTTTTTAAAATATAGAACAGTGTGTTGCTGTTATATATTTACAATGTAGTCATCTAGCAGACACTCTTATCCAGAGCAACTTACAGAAGCAATTGTGTTCTATTTATATTGATACATACTGTTCTATTTAAATAGATACATACTGTTCTATTTATATAGATACATACAGTTCTATTTATATAGATACATACCGTTCTATTTATATAGATACCGTTCTATTTATATAGATACCTACCATTCTACTTATATAGATACATACTGTTCTATTTATGTACATACATACCGTTCTATTTATATAGATACATACCGTTACATTACATGTAGGGATTTACCATTATATATTTAGCATAACTGCAATATTATTTAAAATCCTGTAGATGTATCCCTTAATACTTTCTGGTCTTGCCACTTTTACACAGCATTGAGTTTGACTGTGTGTGGTTGTGCGCAGGACTAGAAGCAGAAAGGAAATATTGATTTTATGTTTAACTGCAAATTACTTTAAGAGATTTGTAAACACGTTACACTTACGAGCCACAGTCTTAAAGGGTAACATGGAGATTGTCTCTACCCTCTTACCCTCGCTCTCTTGCACTTTCACCTCTCTCTCTCTCTCTCTCTCTCTCTCTCTCTCTCTCTCTCACACACACACACACCGCAGCGCACTAGAGTGTGAACACAGGCAGCAGGCATCTCTCTCTCTCTCTCTTTCTCTCTCTATCTCTCTCTCTCACACACACTGCAGTGCACTAGAGTGTGAACACAGGCAGCAGGCAGGCAGGATCTGACCTTTAAAATATGCAGCATCAAAGAAGTCTATTCCTGGTGATACTGCATCATGCAGACACGCAATAGACCAACCTTGGACTAAGGTTTCAAGCTTTACTCCTTTACCAGGCCCTTGCAATTCCCCATACAGAACTGTGAGGATGGGAAAGTTCACTAACTCCCCTTTCTGAGTCAGTCGACTTCATGCTGGAAGTCCCACCAGCTTGTGCGTGTTTGTATCAGTAGAGGCTGCTGAGGGTAGCAAACCGCTCGCCCACACGACGCCATACAAGCTGTCTGCCATTTGCCCGGTACAGTTAAAAACGGGTTTTATCCATGAAGAGCACACTTCTCCAGTGTGCCAGTGGCCATCGAAGGTGAGCATTTGCCCACTGAAGTCGGTTACAACACCGAACTGCAGTCAGGTTAAGACCCTGGTGAGGACGACGAGCATGCAGATGAGCTTCCCTGAGATGGTTTCTGACAGTTTGTGCAGAAATTCTTCGGTTGTGCAAACCCACAGTTTCATAAGCTGTCTGGGTGGCTGGTCTCAGATGATCCCGCAGGTGAAGATGCCGGATGTGGAGGTCCTGGGCTGGACGTACTGCCAAATTCTCTAAAATGACGTTGGAGGCGGCAAATGGTAAAGAAATAAACATTAAATTCTTCAATTTTCTGGCAACAGCTTTGGTGGACATTCCTGCAGTCAGCATGCCAATTGCACACTCCCTCAAAACTTGAGACATCTGTGGCATTGTGTTGTGTGACAAAACTGCACATTTTAGAGTGGCCTTTTATTCTCCCCAGCATAAAGTGCACCTGTGTAATGATCATGCTGTTTACAGTTTTTTTTCGATTGCTAACAAGCATTGTTCAATACACGTGCAAAACTCTAAATACAGTTATCACAACAACACTCTGTGGCAACTTGTGGACCATTTGTCATTGCTTTGACACAAAATGCATTCAATGATAACATCTTTCAAATTACATAAATACTTGTCTCACAAAAACACATTTACCAACAAAACTCTGTATCTACAGAACATTTAGCAAATGTTAAGATACCCTTATCAAAACGGTTAAACTCAAGTTCAAAAACTACTGAAAATTGAATTAGACTGCAATTTTTTACATTGCTACAGTAAAAGCAAAATAGAATAGAAGAAAATAAATATAATAACTCTTATTTATTCACAGCTGATTTTCATTCTATATTACGTAACTGAAGACCTACCCAGGTGTTTTCCATTTTTATGTCATTACCATCTCTACAAAAGGGGACATCTTTGTAATATATTTTACATAAACATGGTCCCAGCCAGAGATCGTGTAGTGGCTTACAGAGGTGGAAGAGTTGCCGGGAGAGGCAGAGGATTACGTATCCATGGTGGAAGACGACTGAGGGGAAGACCCAGAGTTGTAGTGTCGATGAGATTAGGGCTAAAATCATTGATCATGTTGTCAATCATGGTCTATCAATGAGAGATGCTGGTCTCAGAGTGCAGCCAAATTTGCAACGCTCAACTGTGTCATCTATTATAAGAACCTTCCAGGAAACTAACAGGTAAGATATGCATTCTGCATGGGCATCTAACTGTAATGAATATTTCTGTAGAGTAGTAAATCGAGCAAAAGCTCTCCGAACCACGGTTACCAAATGAAGGGGGGAGAGGTAGGATTTTCTCTGCTCAGCAGGAAGCTGTAATTGTTGACATGGTCATTAACAACAATGCCATAAAACTCAGAGAAATTCAAGAGAGGGTGTTGGCAGACAATAAAACATTTCAAAATGTTGAAAGTATAAGCACGACAACCTTTGCTAGAGTCTTGACAAAGCATCATATCAGCATGAAGCAGGTGTACACTGTTCCCTTTGAGAGGAACTCTGATCGTGTCAAGGAACTCCGGTACCAATATGTCCAGGTAAGATGTCTATATCCTGTACTACAGTATCAATCAATCAATCAATTTTATTTTATATAGCCCTTCATACATCAGCTAATATCTCGAAGTGCTGTACAGAAACCCAGCCTAAAACCCCAAACAGCTAGTAATGCAGGTGTAGAAGCACGGTGGCTAGGAAAAACTCCCTAGAAAGGCCAAAACCTAGGAAGAAACCTAGAGAGGAACCAGGCTATGAGGGGTGGCCAGTCCTCTTCTGGCTGTGCCGGGTGGTACTGTTTTTACTCTAAACAAAACCCATCAGAGCACTGCACACTCCGCAGTGATTTCAGTTACAGTATACTCTAATGTAAACTACTGTTATAGAATAACTGTTACGTTGCCTAGTGGATTTACAATATTTTAGAGTATCATGGAGCTTGACGCCAGGCCAACACCCCACATGTTCATCTTTGTGGATGAGGCTGGTTTTAACATGGCCAAAACACGCCGACGTGGAAGGAAGGTGATTGGAAACAGTGAATGTCCCGGGCCAGAGGGGTGCCAACATCACAATGTGTGCCACAATATCCTCTGAAGGACTGCTGTTACATAAACCACTAATTGGGCCATACAACACAGAGCGCCTCATTTCATTCATGGATGACCTCTATGGAAGGCTTTTGCCAGGTGAAGAAAGAGGGCAAGTCAGAAGAAATATGGAAGCCTGGGTGATTGTATGGGACAATGTGGTATTTCACCACTCCCATGCAGTCACAGAGTGGTTTGCAATCCATCCCGGGATGGTGTCACTTTTCCTCCCCCCTTACTCTCCCTTCCTCAACCCCATAGAATAATAATTTTCCTCATGGAGGTGGAAAGTTTATGACCACCATCCACATGATCAAATGTCACTCTTGGATGCAATGAATGCAGGATGCCTGGATATCTCTGCAGAAGATTGCCAGGGATGGATCAGGCATGCAAAGACATTCTTTCCCAGGTGTATTGCACGAGAGGCCATACAGTGTGATGTGGATGAGAACTTGTGGCCCAATGCAGCAGACAGGGTTGACTAGCATTTTGTCACGACTTCCTCCGAAGCTGCCTCCTTTCCTTGTTCTTGCAGGCTTCGGCGTTCGTCGTCACCAGCCTTCTAGCCACTGGTGCTCCTCATCTCATCATTCCATTTGTTTTGTCTTGTTTATTACACACACCTGGTTTCAATTCCCCTCATCAGTACCGGTATAAGTGTTCCCTCTGCCCCCTTGACTTTGTGTGTGATTGTTCATTGTGGAGGTTACATGAGCTCGGTGGAGCTCCTTGTACTTTGTATCGACATATATACGGAATAAACCTTTATTCTGTGATTTACCCTCCTGCGCCTGACTCCGTCCAAATCACACGCCACAGAATCACACACCCGCCATGGAGTCAGCAGGAGAAGAGCCAATGCCTGGAGTCATGGCTCGGGTCCACGAGCATTCCAGGATGCTAGCCAGCTTGGGAGAAGCGATGGATTGGGTTCTCCAGGTCGTCCAACGCCTGGAGAGGAGAGGACCCGACCCGTCGAGACCAGCTGAGTGACCGGATCCGGCCACCCACACTCCATCACCCTGAGGGATTCATCTATCCCGACCGAGGGAGTTTGACGGGACGGCTGCCCCGCTGCCAGGGATTCCTCCTGCAGCTGGACCTCTACTTAGTGTACATCAGCCTGGCTCCATCGGAGTGGGAGAAGGTGTCCGCCCTCGTCTCCTGCCTCTCGGGGAAAGGAGTGGGCCAACGCGGTCTGGAGAGAAGGAGGAACCGCGTAGGACAACTACGGGGAGTTCGCTCGCCTCTTCCGGGCAGTCTTCGACCACCCGCCTGAAGGACGAGAAGCGGGCGAGCGTCTGGACCAACTGAGGCAGGGGACGAGGACCGCGCAGGACTTCGCCCTGGAGTTTCGGACCCTAGCGGCTGGGTCCGGATGGAACGAGTGGGCCCTGATCGACGGATTCCGATGCAGCCTGCGAGAGGACGTCCGAAGGGAGCTAGCCTGCCGGGATGCCATGTTAACCTTCGACCAGCTGGTGGACATGGCCATCCGGTTGGAAAACCTGCTGGCTGCTAGAAGACGTCCTGGGAGTGGCTTGCCCGTTTCACCCTCCCCAACTCGGAGTCCGTTCGGATGGAGCTGGGTGGGGCAATGATCCGGGAGAACGGAGGAGGAAAGCTTCAGTGTCACCTTTGTGGCAGAAGAGGACATTATACTGCACGCTGTCGTCAGGGTTCTTCTGGGTCTGGAGGCGGCAGGCAGGGCACTCTCGCATCACCTCAGGTAGCGCAAACCCACACTCGGTCAGAGCTCTCTGCTGCACACTGCACCATACACGTCACCTTCCCTGACTACCCTGTAGTTTCCCAGTGTAAGGCGCTGGTCGATTCAGGCGCAGCTGGGAACTTTATGGACAGGTCGTTAGCTCTAAGTCTAGGTATTCCATTGGTTCCCCTATCCACTCCACTGCCAATCAAAACACTTGACAGTCGACCATTAGGGTCAGGGTTCGTTAGGGAAGTTACAGCACCAGTCATGATGGTTACCCACAGGACACATAGAGAGCACGTTACATTTTTTTTTATTTTGTCTCCCGATTTCCCTGTTGTGTTGGGTCTTCCCTGGTTAGCACTACACAACCCCACTCTTTCATGGCCGCAGAGGGTTCTGACGGGGTGGTAGCAAGAGTGTCAGAGTAGGTTCCTAGCTGTTTCTGTTGGTGCAACCACGGTGGAAAGTCCAGACACTTCCTCCACCGTGCGCATCCCCTCTGAATACTTCGATTTGGTTTTCCAAAATGCAGGCGGCCAAATTACCACCTCATCGGGCGGGGGGGATTGCGCGATAAACCTACAAGTAGACGCTCTGCCTCCCAGGAGTCATGTATATCCCCTGTCGCAGGCTGAAACGGAGGCGATGGAGACATACGTCTCCGAGTCACTGCGCCAGGGGTTCATATGTCCCTCCACTTCGCCCACCTCCTCAAGTTTTTTTTTTGTGAAGAAGAAAGGAGGTCTGCACCGGTGCATTGATTACCGAGCATTGAACAAGGTGACAATACGTTATAGTTATCCTCTGCCCTTCATCTCATCTGTGATCGAGTCAATGCATGTGACACGCTTTTTCACAAAATTAGATCTCCGGAGTACGTATAACCTGGTGCGTGTCCGAGAAGGGGATGAATGGAAGACAGCATTCAGCACAACCACGGGGCATTACGAATACCTGGTGATGCCATACGGTTTGATGAATTCTCCATCCTTTTTCCAGTCCTTTGTGAACGAGGTGTTTCGGGACATGCTTGGTCATGGTGTAGTGGTCTACATCGATGACATTCTGGTGTATTCCGCTACGCGCGCCGAGCATGTGTCCCTGGTTCGCAAAGTGCTGGGCCGACTGTTGGAAAATTACCTTTATGCCAAGGCAGAGAAGTAGTGGTTTTTCCAGCAGTCCGTCTCCTTCCTCGGATACTGCATTACCACCTCAGGTGTGCAGATGGAGGGAGATCATATTTCAGCCGTGCGTAATTGTCCGACTCCAACCACGGTAAAGGAGGAGCAGCGCTTTATTGGCTTTGCCAACTACTATCTGAGGTTTATCCGGGGCTTTGGCAAGGTCGCCGCTCCCATCGCTTCTCTGTTGAAGGGTGGGCCATCCCGGCTCCGCTGGTCTGCTGAGGTTGACAGGGCCTTCAGTAACCTGAGGGTTCTGTTCACCTCAGCCCCGGTACTGGCCTATCCCGATCCATCACTACCGTTCGTAGTGGAGGTGGATGTGTCCGAGGTAGGGATAGGTGCTGTCCTGTCTCAACGCTCGGGCACGCCACCCAAGCTCCGCCCATGTGCCTTCTTCTCCAAGAAGGTCAGCCCGGCGGAGCAGAACTACGACGTTGGTGATCGGGAGCTGTTGGCTGTAGTCAGAGCCCTGACAGTGTGGAGGCACTGGCTCGAGGGGGCGAAACATCCTTTCCTCGTCTGGACAGACCACTGTAACCTGGAATAGATCCGGGCAGCGAGGAGGCTGAACCCTCACCAGGCCAGGTGGGCCCTATTCTTCACCTGGTTTGAGTTTACTCTGTCATACATACGAAGAACGTGAAGGCAGACGCACTGTCACGACTGTACGACACAGAGGAGAGGCCCATAGACAACACCCCCATGCTCCCGGCCTCCTGCATTGTGGCGCCGGTAGTATGGGCGATGGACGCTGACATACAGCGGGCGGTACGCACAGAGCCATCTCCACCTGAGTGTCCAGCTTGGCTTTGGGCCCACACGTCTCCCTCCTCTGGTCACCCGGGTATCGGTCGTACAGTGCGCTGCCTGACCGGAATGTACTGGTGGCCTACCTTGCCAAAGGACGTGAGGGTGTATGTCTCCTCCTGCTCGGTGTGCGCCCAGAGTAAGACACCTCCCAGCGGGTAAGTTACAGACCTTACCAGTTCCACAACGGCCATGGTCCCACCTGTGTATTGCCTTTCTAACTGATCTTCCCCTCTCTCAGGGTAACCCCACCATCCTGGTCTTTGTGGACAGTTTTTCAAAAGCCTGCAGCCTCCTTCCTCTGCCCGGTCTCCCCACGGCCCTGCAGACGGCTGAGGCCCTGTTTACTCACGTCTTCCGGCACTAAGGGGGGCCAGAGGACATAGTGTCTGACCGGGGTCCACAGTTCACATCCAGGGTCTGGAAGGCGTTCATGGAAAGTCTGGGGGTCTCGGTCAGCCTGAGTCTAATAGGCAGGTGGAATGGGTGAATCAAGATGTGGGTAGGTTCCTGCGGTCCTACTGCCAGGACCGACCGGGGGAGTGGTCGTGTTCTTGCCATGGGCCGTATATGCCCAGAACTCACTCAGCCACACCTCCACTAACCTAACTCCCTTTCAATGTATCTTAGGTTATCAGTCGGTTCTGGCACCGAGGCATCTGAGCCAGACCGAAGCTCCTGCGGTGGATGACTGGTTTCGGCACGCGGAGGAGACGGGTGATCGTGTCTGGCTCTCGACCCGGAATCTGCCCTTCCGCCTGCCCTGCCGGAAGCTGAGCCCGCGGTTTGTGGGGCCGCTCAAAGTCCTGAGGAGAATCAACGAGGTTACCTATAGGTTACTACTCCCTCCAGATTACTGTATTAACCCCTCGTTTCATGTGTCTCTCCTCAGGCCGGTGGTGGCTGGTCTGCTCCAGGAGTCTGAGGTGTGGGAGGTCCCTCCGCCCCCTCTGGACATCGAGGGGGCCCCGGTGTACTCTGTCCGTTCCATCCTGGATTCGAGTTCTCGGGTTGGGGGCCTTTAGCACCGTGAAGTGGGAGGGGTACGGTCCAGAGGAGCGGTGTTGGGTCCCGGTGAGGGATATCCTCGATCCCTCCCTATTCCACCGTCGCCATCCGGCTCACCCTGCTCCGCGTCCTCCTGGCCGTCCCCGAGGCCGGTGTCGGAGCGCTGCTGGAGCTGCATGTCAGCTCCTTGTTCGGGCAGGCTTCAGCATTCGTCATCACCAGCCTTCTAGCCACTGCCGCTCCTCATCTCATCATTCAATTTGTTTTGTCTTGTTTATTACACATACCTGGTTTCAATTCCCCTCATCAGTACCTGTATAAGTGTTCTCTCTGCCCCCTTGTCTGTGTGTGTGATTGTTTATTGTGGAGGTTATATGAGCTCGGTGGAGCTCCTTGTACTTTGTATCGACATATTGCGGAATAAACCTTTTTTTGTGATTTACCCTCCTGCGCCTGACTCCGTCCAAATCACATTTCACACATTGTTATATATCTGTTTCATTTGGATGCTATACATATTCATAGTGTGTATACACTTTTTGTTTGTTTAACAGTACTGGAATTATTTATTTTTGTGTATTTAGGAATTACTCTGCAAAAAGTAAAATACAGTAATTTGCAAAAATACAGTAAATTGTATTGAAGCATATTGCAGCCTTTCTGCTTTATTTATTTAAATATCTTGCAAGACATTCTATACAGTACAAGTTTGCCACTCTTCTTTTGTAAAAATGACTGTTGGTTCATCTAAAACAAATATGATATTAATGACAAATTGACACATTTTCAAGTGGTAGCTGTTTTTAGAGTTTTGTAAGTCATGATACTATGAATGACAAAGTGTGCATGTCGTGAGAGACTGTTGGCTTTCATTTGGTAGAAAGATTTGCTTTTGACACATGTAGGATGTGCATTGTCAATTTGCATGTTGTTTTGATAACTGTATTTAGAGTTTTGCATATGTATCCGCAGTATTAAACAATGCTTGTTGGCATCGAATCGAAAAAAAACTGTAATCAGTTTCTTGATTTGTCACACCTGTCAGGTGGATGGATTATCTTGGCAAAGGAGAAAGGCTCACTAACAGGATGTAAACACATTTGTGCACAAAATATGACAGAAATAAGCTTTTTGTGCGTATGGAACATTTCTGGGATCTTTTATTACAGCTCATGAAACATGGGACCATTACTTTACATGTTGCATGTATATTTATTTTCAGTATAGAACCGAAAAGGGTTCTTCGGCTGTCCCCATAGGAGAACCCTTTGAAGAGCCCTTTTTGGTTCCAGGTAGAACCTTTTCAACAGAGGGTTCTACATAGAACCCAAAATAGTTCTTCCTGGAACCAAAAGGGTTCTACCTGGAACCAAAAGGGTTATCCTATGGGGACAGCCAAAGAACCCTTTTGGAACCCTTGTGGTAATGGCTGCTGAGGGTAGAACGACTCATAATAATGGCTGGAACGTAGCAAATGGAATGTCATTAAACACATGGAAACCGTATGTTTGATGTATTTGATACCATTCCACTAATTCCGCTCCAGCCATTACCACAAGCCCGTCCTCCCCAATTAAGGTGCCACCAACCTCCTGTGGTTTGTATGTCTGCTTGTATGTGACCCAGATGGACCCTGGGATAGTGGTGGGTCAGGTCAGGAGTGTGAGGTTTCCTCACTGACAGTCTGGAGCGCCTCAAGGTGACACCAGGGTCAGATGGCCGGGGCTGCAGTCTGACACGTCACCTCTACATACACACTTAGATAAAGGGGTCGTTCCACGAAATGAGTGCCTTTTGCGTCCATTTTATATTTTAACCCACTAACCCCAACATTTCTCCAAGTTTTCACCATCATTGTAAAGCCCTAGTCATTTCTGAAGAGTAGTATCTATTTCATGTTATTAGTGATTCATTTTAAGGAAAATGTCCCTCATTTTAAGGCAACCTGTTACTCTCGTTTTAATATGGTGAAACTATTCCTTTTGAAATATTTTTTTCAAAAGAGAGATTGAACATCTAATATTCAAATCATAGTGTAAAAGCAGGTGAACTGGTTCTACTCTTTTTGGACATTTTCAGGTGTTTTGTGGTGGAAGACTGAGCGGGTAAAGCATAATCAGCAACACTGTTACCAATAGATAGACAGGCTAGAAAATGTTTGAACAATTATACAATTTTTGGTGAAGCTTGCATTCAATTGCCCCTCCCTGTTGCACACAACAAGCTTAATTTCCCCCTGTCACAAGTGGATTCATGGCTGATTTAAGATGAAGTCGTCAACCCTGTTACTTTATTTGGCACTTAATTTAATAGGCACTTACTATAGTAATTTTATAATTTAACCTCTTGAGTTGGGAAAACGTTTTTTAATTAAGTTGAACATGTGCTCTTTATGACAGAATATTTCAAATTAGATGAACTAAAAAATGATATTTACTAAGTTACACTACTCAAAAGGCACCTAATTAGTGGAACGACCCAATGGCTAAGCTAAACACACACTGGGGAACTATGTATGCACACATTCACACATACACACACTCACAGACACAAACACTTATGTACACACTCTAAACAGGGGAGTGTGTCCTCGAATCAAGCCAGTCAAGGTGCCTGATGACTATAGCTATCAGAATATAAATTACATGATTAGACCGTGGATCACAGGTGGCCGGTGGCAATTTAATTGGGGAGGACGGGCTTATTGAAATGGCTGGAACGGAATAAATGGAATGGTATCAAACACATCAAACACATGGTTTCCATGTGTTTGTTACCATTCCATTCCAACCATTCCAGCCATTATTATGAGCCGTCCTCCCCTCAGCAGCCTCCTGTGCTGTGGAATCAACCTGTGTTGTGATGCAGCATGGCACCACAATAATGCGTACTTAGTTGGTGTTAAGACTAAATAAAGGCAAAGCAGTGACACAAACAACAGTCTGGTGTATTACTGGCTGCTGGGCCTACAGTACATGTCCTTGCTGACCAGGCTAGTTCAGCTAATGTGAACTTGTGTGTTGAACCCCTACGGGGAGGAGAGGACAAATCGCACACATACTTTTTCCACACGCATCCGTCAGAAGGAAAAAGGTCTAGAGTAATAATGAAACACTGTTATGCCAAAACAACGACACTAATTAATGTGTGTGTGTACGAGTGTGTGTGCATCTGTGTGAATGTGTGTGTGTGTGTGTGTTTGTGTGTATGTGTGTGTATATATGTCAGCACTTTAGTTGGTCAGAGCAGATTGCTCTTTTAGCAGCAGAGGGCAGACTGTTCAGTAGCAGTTACAATTAATCACTCTCCAAACACTCATGGCTCAGATGGGAGGGTGTGTGTGCGTGCGTGCATGTGTGTGTGTCTCAGGGAAGCAGGGGAATGTGATGTGTGTGTGGGGGTTAACATAATGATGGTCCATTTAGGCTTCCACTCAGAGCATGTTTTTATAGAACAGATTAAAACGAGAGTTTGTCGTCATGTTATTAATGACGGTGTTATATGACCTTCCGGTGTGTGTGTAGAGAGCGAGAGAGAGCTGAGGTTTGTGTGCAGAGAACAGAGTGTGTGTGTGTGTGTATACATGTGTGGGTGTAATTGTTTGTGCATGTGTGTGTGTTTGTGTGTGCGTGCATGCAAGTTAGTTGTACAAGAC
This sequence comes from Coregonus clupeaformis, assembly GCF_020615455.1. NCBI lineage: Eukaryota > Metazoa > Chordata > Actinopteri > Salmoniformes > Salmonidae > Coregonus > Coregonus clupeaformis. The sequence continues at coordinate 33,216,287 of NC_059211.1, forward strand.
TGTGTGTGTTTGTGTGTGTGTGTATTGCGTTTGTGAGTATGTGTGTTTGTGTCTCAGAGAAGCAGGGGGATGTGATGTGTGTGGGGGGGATAACGTAACGATGGTCCATTACGGTGTTCACTCAGAGCATGTTTTTATAGACCAGATTAAAACGAGAGTTTGTCGTCATGTTGTTAATGATGGTGTTATATGACCTTGCGGTGTGTGTGTAGAGAGAGCTGAGGTTTGTGTGCAGAGAACAGTGTGTGTGTGTGTGTTTGTGTATGCATGTATGGGTGTAATTGTGTGTGTGTGTGTAATGGATGTTAATGGGTAGCACATGTCCTTTAGCCCAGTGAACTCTCTGTATAATCACCCAACCACACCACAACACTCATTCCAGTGCAAGCCTGTGATTTCAGGACAGGTAGCCCAGGCGGTTTGCCACCTCCATATCCTATCCTCACACACGTCCACTAACACAACATATCTAAAGGCCAGAAATATCCCAAGAATAACAATATTGGACACCTCACTTTCTCCATCTAGCATGTTTTCTCCATCTAGCATGTTTTCTCCATCTAGAATGATTTCTCCGTCTAGCATCTTTTCTCCATCTAGCATGTTTTCTCGATTTATAATGCTTTCTCCATCTATAATGTTTTCTCCATCTAGAATGTTTTCTCCATCTAGAATACTTTCTCCATCTAGCATGTTTCCTCCGTCTAGCATGTTTTCTCTGTCTAGCATGTTTGCCCCATCTAGCATGTTTTCTCCATCTAGAATGTTTTCTCCATCTAGCATGTTTTCTCCATCTAGCATGTTTTCTCCATCTAGCATGTTTTCTCTGTCTAGCATGTTTTCTCCATCTAGTATGTTTTCTCCATTTAGCATGCTTTCTCCATGTAGCATGTTTTCTCAATCTAGCATGTTCTCGATCTAGCATGTTTTCTCCGTCTTGTATGTTTTCTCCATCTAGCATGTTTTCTCCATCTAGCATGTTTTCTCCATCTAGCATGTTTTCTCAATCTAGCATGTTTTCTCAATCTTGCATGTTTTCTCCATCTAGCATGTTGTCTCCATCTAGCATGTTTTCTCCATCTAGCATGTTTTCTCCATCTAGCATGTTTTCTCCATCTAGCATGTTTTCTCAATCTAGCATGTTTTCTCAATCTTGCATGTTTTCTCCATCTAGCATGTTGTCTCCATCTAGCATGTTTTCTCCATCTAGCATGTTTTCTCCATCTAGCATGTTTCTTCCATCTAGCATGTTTTCTCCATCTAGCATATTTTCTCCGTCTAGCATGTTTTCTCCGTAGAGCATGTTTTCTCCATCTAGCATGTTTTCTCTGTCTAGCATGTTTTCTCCGTCTAGCATTTTTTCGCCATCTAGCATGCTTTCTCCATCTAACATGTTTTCTACGTCTAGAATGTTTTCTAAGTCTAGCTTGTTTTCTCCATCTAGTATGTTTTCTCCATTTAGCATGCTTTCTCCACGTAGCATGCTTTCTCCATCTAGCATGTTTTCTCCGTCTAGCATTTTTTCTCCATCTAGCATGTTTTCTCGATCAAGCATCTATTCTCCATCTAGCATGTTTTCTCCATCTAGTATGTTTTCTCCGTCTAGCATGCATTCTCCATCTAGCATGACTTCTCCGTCCAGCATGTTTTCTCCATCTAGCATATTTTCTGCATTTAGCATGTTTTCTCCGTCTAACATGTATTATCCGTCTAGCATGTATTCTCTGTCTAGCATGTTTTCTCCGTCTTGCATGTTTTCTCCGTCTAGCATTTTTTATCCATCTAGCATGTTTTCTCCATCTTGCATGTTTTCTCCATCTAGCATGTTTTCTCGATCTAGCATGTTTTCTCCGTCTTGTATGTTTTCTCCATCTAGCATGTTTTCTCCATCTAGCATGTTTTCTCCATCTAGCATGTTTTCTCCATCTAGTATTTTTTTCTCTATTTAGCATGCTTTCTCCATGTAGCATGTTTTCTCCATCTAGCATGTTGTCTCCATCTAGCATGTTTTCTCCATCTTAGATGTTTTCTCCGTCTAGCATGTTTTCTCTGTATAGCATGTTTTCTACATCTAGCATGTTTTCTCTGTCTAGCATGTTTTCTCCGTCTGGCATTTTTTCGCCATCTAGCATGTTTTCTCCATCTAACATGTTTTCTCCGTCTAGAATGTTTTCTCGATCTAGCATGTTTTCTTCGTCTAGCATGTTTTCTCCATCTAGCATGTTTTCTCCGTCTTATATGTTTTCTCCATCTAGCATGTTTTCTCCATCTAGCATGTTTTCTCCATCTAGTATGTTTTCTCCGTCTAGCATGTTTTCTCCATCTAGCATGTTTTCTCCATCTAGCATGTTTTCTCAATCTAGTATGTTTTCTCCATCTAGCATGTTCTCTCCATCTAGCATGTTTTCTCCATCTAGCATGTTTTCTCCGTCTAGCATGTTTTCTCAATCTAGCATGTTTTCTCAATCTAGTATGTTTTCTCCATCTAGCATGTTCTCTCCATCTAGCATGTTTTCTCCATCTAGCATGTTTTCTCCGTCTAGCATGTTTTCTCCATCTAGCATGTTTTCTCAATCTAGCATGTTTTCTCCGTCTAGCTTGTTTTCTCCGTATAGCATGTTTTCTCCATCTAGTATGTTTTCTCTGTCTAGCATGTTTTCTCCGTCTTGTATGTTTTCTCCATCTAGCATCTTTTCTCCATCTAGCATGTTTTCTCAATCTAGCATGTTTTCTCAATCTTGCATGTTTTCTCCATCTAGCATGTTGTCTCCATCTAGCATGTTTTCTCCATCTAGCATGTTTTCTCCATCTAGCATGTTTTCTCCATCTAGCATGTTTTCTCAATCTAGCATGTTTTCTCAATCTTGCATGTTTTCTCCATCTAGCATGTTGTCTCCATCTAGCATGTTTTCTCCATCTAGCATGTTGTCTCCATCTAGCATGTTTTCTCCATCTAGCATGTTTTCTCCATCTAGCATGTTTCTTCCATCTAGCATGTTTTCTCCATCTAGCATGTTTTCTCCGTCTAGCATGTTTTCTCCGTAGAGCATGTTTTCTCCATCTAGCATGTTTTCTCTGTCTAGCATGTTTTCTCCGTCTAGCATTTTTTCGCCATCTAGCATGCTTTCTCCATCTAACATGTTTTCTCCGTCTAGAATGTTTTCTAAGTCTAGCTTGTTTTCTCCATCTAGTATGTTTTCTCCATTTAGCATGCTTTCTCCATGTAGCATGCTTTCTCCATCTAGCATGTTTTCTCCGTCTAGCATTTTTTCTCCATCTAGCATGTTTTCTCGATCAAGCATGTTTTCTCCGTCTAGCATGTTTTCTCCATCTAGTATGTTTTCTCCGTCTAGCATGCATTCTCCATCTAGCATGACTTCTCCGTCTAGCATGTTTTCTCCATCTAGCATATTTTCTGCATTTAGCATGTTTTCTCCGTCTAGCATGTATTATCCGTCTAGCATGTATTCTCTGTCTAGCATGTTTTCTCCGTCTTGCATGTTTTCTCCGTCTAGCATTTTTTATCCATCTAGCATGTTTTCTCCATCTTGCATGTTTTCTCCATCTAGCATGTATTCTCGATCTAGCATGTTTTCTCCGTCTTGTATGTTTTCTCCATCTAGCATGTTTTCTCCATGTAGCATGTTTTCTCCATCTAGCATGTTTTCGCCATCTAGTATTTTTTCTCTATTTAGCATGCTTTCTCCATGTAGCATGTTTTCTCCATCTAGCATGTTGTCTCCATCTAGCATGTTTTCTCCATCTTAGATGTTTTCTCCGTCTAGCATGTTTTCTCTGTATAGCATGTTTTCTCCATCTAGCATGTTTTCTCTGTCTAGCATGTTTTCTCCGTCTGGCATTTTTTTCGCCATCTAGCATGTTTTCTCCATCTAACATATTTTCTCCGTCTAGAATTTTTTCTCGATCTAGCATGTTTTCTTCGTCTAGCATGTTTTCTCCATCTAGCATGTTTTCTCCGTCTTGTATGTTTTCTCCATCTAGCATGTTTTCTCCATCTAGCATGTTTTCTCCATCTAGTATGTTTTCTCTATTTAGCATGCTTTCTCCATGTATTATGCTTTCTCCATCTAGCAAGTTTTCTCCATCTAGCATGTTTTCTCCATCTAGAATGTTTTCTCAATATAGCATGTTTTCTCAATCTAGTATGTTTTCTCCATCTAGCATGTTGTCTCCATCTAGCATGTTTTCTCCATCTAGCATGTTTTCTCCGTCTAGCATGTTTTCTCCATCTAGCATGTTTTCTCCATCTAGTATGTTTTCTCTATTTAGCATATTTTCTCCATGTATTATGCTTTCTCCATCTAGCAAGTTTTCTCCGTCTAGCATGTTTTCTCCATCTAGCATGTTTTCTCAATCTAGTATGTTTTCTCCATCTAGTATGTTCTCTCCATCTAGCATGTTTTCTCCATCTAGCATGTTTTCTCCGTCTAGCATGTTTTCTCCATCTAGCATGTTTTCTCAATCTAGCATGTTTTCTCCGTCTAGCTTGTTTTTTCCGTATAGCATGTTTTCTCCATCTAGTATGTTTTCTCTGTCTAGCATGTTTTCTCCGTCTTGTATGTTTTCTCCATCTAGCATGTTTTCTCCATCTAGCATGTTTTCTCAATCTAGCATGTTTTCTCAATCTAGCAAGTTTTCTCCATCTAGCATGTTGTCTCCATCTAGCATGTTTTCTCCATCTAGCATGTTTTCTCCATCTAGCATGTTTTCTCCATCTAGCATATTTTCTCAATCTAGCATGTTTTCTCCATCTAGCATATTTTCTCAATCTAGCATGTTTTCTCAATCTTGCATGTTTTCTCCATCTAGCATGTTGTCTCCATCTAGCATGTTTTCTCCATCTAGCATGTTGTCTCCATCTAGCATGTTTTCTCCATCTAGCATGTTTTCTCAATCTAGCATGTTTTCTCCATCTAGCATGTTGTCTCCATCTAGCATGTTTTCTCCATCTAGCATGTTGTCTCCATCTAGCATGTTTTCTCCATCTAGCATGTTTTCTCCGTCTAGCATGTTTTCTCCATCTAGCATGTTTTCTCAATCTAGCATGTTTTCTCCGTCTAGCTTGTTTTCTCCGTATAGCATGTTTTCTCCATCTAGTATGTTTTCTCTGTCTAGCATGTTTTCTCCGTCTTGTATGTTTTCTCCATCTAGCATCTTTTCTCCATCTAGCATGTTTTCTCAATCTAGCATGTTTTCTCAATCTTGCATGTTTTCTCCATCTAGCATGTTGTCTCCATCTAGCATGTTTTCTCCATCTAGCATGTTTTCTCCATCTAGCATGTTTTCTCCATCTAGCATGTTTTCTCAATCTAGCATGTTTTCTCAATCTTGCATGTTTTCTCCATCTAGCATGTTGTCTCCATCTAGCATGTTTTCTCCATCTAGCATGTTGTCTCCATCTAGCATGTTTTCTCCATCTAGCATGTTGTCTCCATCTAGCATGTTTTCTCCATCTAGCATGTTTTCTCAATCTAGCATGTTTTCTCCATCTAGCATGTTGTCTCCATCTAGCATGTTTTCTCCATCTAGCATGTTGTCTCCATCTAGCATGTTTTCTCCATCTAGCATGTTTTCTCCGTCTAGCATGTTTTCTCCATCTAGCATGTTTTCTCAATCTAGCATGTTTTCTCCGTCTAGCTTGTTTTCTCCCGTATAGCATGTTTTCTCCATCTAGTATGTTTTCTCTGTCTAGCATGTTTTCTCCGTCTTGTATGTTTTCTCCATCTAGCATCTTTTCTCCATCTAGCATGTTTTCTCAATCTAGCATGTTTTCTCAATCTTGCATGTTTTCTCCATCTAGCATGTTGTCTCCATCTAGCATGTTTTCTCCATCTAGCATGTTTTCTCCATCTAGCATGTTTTCTCCATCTAGCATGTTTTCTCAATCTAGCATGTTTTCTCAATCTTGCATGTTTTCTCCATCTAGCATGTTGTCTCCATCTAGCATGATTCTCCATCTAGCATGTTGTCTCCATCTAGCATGTTTTCTCCATCTAGCATGTTTTCTCCATCTAGCATGTTTCTTCCATCTAGCATGTTTTCTCCATCTAGCATGTTTTCTCCGTCTAGCATGTTTTCTCCGTAGAGCATGTTTTCTCCATCTAGCATGTTTTCTCTGTCTAGCATGTTTTCTCCGTCTAGCATTTTTTCGCCATCTAGCATGCTTTCTCCATCTAACATGTTTTCTCCGTCTAGAATGTTTTCTAAGTCTAGCTTGTTTTCTCCATCTAGTATGTTTTCTCCATTTAGCATGCTTTCTCCATGTAGCATGCTTTCTCCATCTAGCATGTTTTCTCCGTCTAGCATTTTTTCTCCATCTAGCATGTTTTCTCGATCAAGCATGTTTTCTCCGTCTAGCATGTTTTCTCCATCTAGTATGTTTTCTCCGTCTAGCATGCATTCTCCATCTAGCATGACTTCTCCGTCTAGCATGTTTTCTCCATCTAGCATATTTTCTGCATTTAGCATGTTTTCTCCGTCTAGCATGTATTATCCGTCTAGCATGTATTCTCTGTCTAGCATGTTTTCTCCGTCTTGCATGTTTTCTCCGTCTAGCATTTTTTATCCATCTAGCATGTTTTCTCCATCTTGCATGTTTTCTCCATCTAGCATGTATTCTCGATCTAGCATGTTTTCTCCGTCTTGTATGTTTTCTCCATCTAGCATGTTTTCTCCATGTAGCATGTTTTCTCCATCTAGCATGTTTTCGCCATCTAGTATTTTTTCTCTATTTAGCATGCTTTCTCCATGTAGCATGTTTTCTCCATCTAGCATGTTGTCTCCATCTAGCATGTTTTCTCCATCTTAGATGTTTTCTCCGTCTAGCATGTTTTCTCTGTATAGCATGTTTTCTCCATCTAGCATGTTTTCTCTGTCTAGCATGTTTTCTCCGTCTGGCATTTTTTCGCCATCTAGCATGTTTTCTCCATCTAACATGTTTTCTCCGTCTAGAATTTTTTCTCGATCTAGCATGTTTTCTTCGTCTAGCATGTTTTCTCCATCTAGCATGTTTTCTCCGTCTTGTATGTTTTCTCCATCTAGCATGTTTTCTCCATCTAGCATGTTTTCTCCATCTAGTATGTTTTCTCTATTTAGCATGCTTTCTCCATGTATTATGCTTTCTCCATCTAGCAAGTTTTCTCCATCTAGCATGTTTTCTCCATCTAGAATGTTTTCTCAATATAGCATGTTTTCTCAATCTAGTATGTTTTCTCCATCTAGCATGTTGTCTCCATCTAGCATGTTTTCTCCATCTAGCATGTTTTCTCCGTCTAGCATGTTTTCTCCATCTAGCATTTTTTCTCCATCTAGTATGTTTTCTCTATTTAGCATGCTTTCTCCATGTATTATGCTTTCTCCATCTAGCAAGTTTTCTCCGTCTAGCATGTTTTCTCCATCTAGCATGTTTTCTCAATCTAGTATGTTTTCTCCATCTAGTATGTTCTCTCCATCTAGCATGTTTTCTCCATCTAGCATGTTTTCTCCGTCTAGCATGTTTTCTCCATCTAGCATGTTTTCTCAATCTAGCATGTTTTCTCCGTCTAGCTTGTTTTTTCCGTATAGCATGTTTTCTCCATCTAGTATGTTTTCTCTGTCTAGCATGTTTTCTCCGTCTTGTATGTTTTCTCCATCTAGCATGTTTTCTCCATCTAGCATGTTTTCTCAATCTAGCATGTTTTCTCAATCTAGCAAGTTTTCTCCATCTAGCATGTTGTCTCCATCTAGCATGTTTTCTCCATCTAGCATGTTTTCTCCATCTAGCATGTTTTCTCCATCTAGCATATTTTCTCAATCTAGCATGTTTTCTCAATCTTGCATGTTTTCTCCATCTAGCATGTTGTCTCCATCTAGCATGTTTTCTCCATCTAGCATGTTGTCTCCATCTAGCATGTTTTCTCCATCTAGCATGTTTTCTCCATCTAGCATGTTTCTTCCATCTAGCATGTTTTCTCCATCTAGCATGTTTTCTCCGTCTAGCATGTTTTCTCCGTAGAGCATGTTTTCTCCATCTAGCATGTTTTCTCTGTCTAGCATGTTTTCTCCGTCTAGCATTTTTTCGCCATCTAGCATGCTTTCTCCATCTAACATGTTTTCTCCGTCTAGAATGTTTTCTAAGTCTAGCTTGTTTTCTCCATCTAGTATGTTTTCTCCATTTAGCATGCTTTCTCCATGTAGCATGCTTTCTCCATCTAGCATGTTTTCTCCGTCTAGCATTTTTTTCTCCATCTAGCATGTTTTCTCGATCAAGCATGTTTTCTCCGTCTAGCATGTTTTTCTCCATCTTGTATGTTTTCTCCGTCTAGCATGCATTCTCCATCTAGCATGACTTCTCCGTCTAGCATGTTTTCTCCATCTAGCATATTTTCTGCATTTAGCATGTTTTCTCCGTCTAGCATGTATTATCCGTCTAGCATGTATTCTCTGTCTAGCATGTTTTCTCCGTCTTGCATGTTTTCTCCGTCTAGCATTTTTTATCCATCTAGCATGTTTTCTCCATCTTGCATGTTTTCTCCATCTAGCATGTTTTCTCGATCTAGCATGTTTTCTCCGTCTTGTATGTTTTCTCCATCTAGCATGTTTTCTCCATCTAGCATGTTTTCTCCATCTAGCATGTTTTCTCCATCTAGTATTTTTTCTCTATTTAGCATGCTTTCTCCATGTAGCATGTTTTCTCCATCTAGCATGTTGTCTCCATCTAGCATGTTTTCTCCATCTTAGATGTTTTCTCCGTCTAGCATGTTTTCTCTGTATAGCATGTTTTCTCCATCTAGCATGTTTTCTCTGTCTAGCATGTTTTCTCCGTCTGGCATTTTTTCGCCATCTAGCATGTTTTCTCCATCTAACATGTTTTCTCCGTCTAGAATTTTTTCTCGATCTAGCATGTTTTCTTCGTCTAGCATGTTTTCTCCATCTAGCATGTTTTCTCCGTCTTGTATGTTTTCTCCATCTAGCATGTTTTCTCCATCTAGCATGTTTTCTCCATATAGTATGTTTTCTCTATTTAGCATGCTTTCTCCATGTATTATGCTTTCTCCATCTAGCAAGTTTTCTCCATCTAGCATGTTTTCTCCATCTAGAATGTTTTCTCAATCTAGCATGTTTTCTCAATCTAGTATGTTTTCTCCATCTAGCATGTTGTCTCCATCTAGCATGTTTTCTCCATCTAGCATGTTTTCTCCGTCTAGCATGTTTTCTCCATCTAGCATGTTTTCTCAATCTAGCATGTTTTCTCCGTCTAGCTTGTTTTCTCCGTATAGCATGTTTTCTCCATCTAGTATGTTTTCTCTGTCTAGCATGTTTTCTCCGTCTGGCATTTTTTTCGCCATCTAGCACGTTTTCTCCATCTAACATGTTTTCTCCGTCTAGAATGTTTTCTCAATCTAGCATGTTTTCTTCGTCTAGCATGTTTTCTCCATCTAGCATGTTTCACCATCTAACATGTTTTCTCCGTCTTGTATGTTTTCTCCATCTAGCATGTTTTCTCCATCTAGTATGTTTTCTCTATTTAGCATGCTTTCTCCATGTATTATGCTTTCTCCATCTAGCAAGTTTTCTCCGTCTAGCATGTTTTCTCCATCTAGCATGTTTTCTCAATCTAGTATGTTTTCTCCATCTAGCATGTTGTCTCCATCTAGCATGTTGTCTCCATCTAGCATGTTTTCTCCGTCTAGCATGTTTTCTCCATCTAGCATGTTTTCTCAATCTAGCATGTTTTCTCCGTCTAGCTTGTTTTTTCCGTATAGCATGTTTTCTCCATCTAGTATGTTTTCTCTGTCTAGCATGTTTTCTCCGTCTTGTATGTTTTCTCCATCTAGCATGTTTTCTCCATCTAGCATGTTTTCTCAATCTAGCATGTTTTCTCAATCTAGCAAGTTTTCTCCATCTAGCATGTTGTCTCCATCTAGCATGTTTTCTCCATCTAGCATGTTTTCTCCATCTAGCATGTTTTCTCCATCTAGCATATTTTCTCAATCTAGCATGTTTTCTCAATCTTGCATGTTTTCTCCATCTAGCATGTTGTCTCCATCTAGCATGTTTTCTCCATCTAGCATGTTGTCTCCATCTAGCATGTTTTCTCCATCTAGCATGTTTTCTCCATCTAGCATGTTTCTTCCATCTAGCATGTTTTCTCCATCTAGCATGTTTTCTCCGTCTAGCATGTTTTCTCCGTAGAGCATGTTTTCTCCATCTAGCATGTTTTCTCTGTCTAGCATGTTTTCTCCGTCTAGCATTTTTTCGCCATCTAGCATGCTTTCTCCATCTAACATGTTTTCTCCGTCTAGAATGTTTTCTAAGTCTAGCTTGTTTTCTCCATCTAGTATGTTTTCTCCATTTAGCATGCTTTCTCCATGTAGCATGCTTTCTCCATCTAGCATGTTTTCTCCGTCTAGCATTTTTTCTCCATCTAGCATGTTTTCTCGATCAAGCATGTTTTCTCCGTCTAGCATGTTTTCTCCATCTTGTATGTTTTCTCCGTCTAGCATGCATTCTCCATCTAGCATGACTTCTCCGTCTAGCATGTTTTCTCCATCTAGCATATTTTCTGCATTTAGCATGTTTTCTCCGTCTAGCATGTATTATCCGTCTAGCATGTATTCTCTGTCTAGCATGTTTTCTCCGTCTTGCATGTTTTCTCCGTCTAGCATTTTTTATCCATCTAGCATGTTTTCTCCATCTTGCATGTTTTCTCCATCTAGCATGTTTTCTCGATCTAGCATGTTTTCTCCGTCTTGTATGTTTTCTCCATCTAGCATGTTTTCTCCATCTAGCATGTTTTCTCCATCTAGCATGTTTTCTCCATCTAGTATTTTTTCTCTATTTAGCATGCTTTCTCCATGTAGCATGTTTTCTCCATCTAGCATGTTGTCTCCATCTAGCATGTTTTCTCCATCTTAGATGTTTTCTCCGTCTAGCATGTTTTCTCTGTATAGCATGTTTTCTCCATCTAGCATGTTTTCTCTGTCTAGCATGTTTTCTCCGTCTGGCATTTTTTTCGCCATCTAGCATGTTTTCTCCATCTAACATGTTTTCTCCGTCTAGAATTTTTTTCTCGATCTAGCATGTTTTCTTCGTCTAGCATGTTTTCTCCATCTAGCATGTTTTCTCCGTCTTGTATGTTTTCTCCATCTAGCATGTTTTCTCCATCTAGCATGTTTTCTCCATATAGTATGTTTTCTCTATTTAGCATGCTTTCTCCATGTATTATGCTTTCTCCATCTAGCAAGTTTTCTCCATCTAGCATGTTTTCTCCATCTAGAATGTTTTCTCAATCTAGCATGTTTTCTCAATCTAGTATGTTTTCTCCATCTAGCATGTTGTCTCCATCTAGCATGTTTTCTCCATCTAGCATGTTTTCTCCGTCTAGCATGTTTTCTCCATCTAGCATGTTTTCTCAATCTAGCATGTTTTCTCCGTCTAGCTTGTTTTCTCCGTATAGCATGTTTTCTCCATCTAGTATGTTTTCTCTGTCTAGCATGTTTTCTCCGTCTGGCATTTTTTCGCCATCTAGCACGTTTTCTCCATCTAACATGTTTTCTCCGTCTAGAATGTTTTCTCAATCTAGCATGTTTTCTTCGTCTAGCATGTTTTCTCCATCTAGCATGTTTCACCATCTAACATGTTTTCTCCGTCTTGTATGTTTTCTCCATCTAGCATGTTTTCTCCATCTAGTATGTTTTCTCTATTTAGCATGCTTTCTCCATGTATTATGCTTTCTCCATCTAGCAAGTTTTCTCCGTCTAGCATGTTTTCTCCATCTAGCATGTTTTCTCAATCTAGTATGTTTTCTCCATCTAGCATGTTGTCTCCATCTAGCATGTTGTCTCCATCTAGCATGTTTTCTCCGTCTAGCATGTTTTCTCCATCTAGCATGTTTTCTCAATCTAGCATGTTTTCTCCGTCTAGCATGTTTTCTCCGTATAGCATGTTTTCTCCATCTAGCATGTTTTCTCCGTCTAGCATGTTTTCTCCATCTAGCATGTTTTCTCGATCTAGCAGGTTTTCTTCGTCTAGCATGTTTTCTCCATCTAGCATGTTTTCTCAATCTAGCATGTTTTCTCCGTCTAGCTTGTTTTCTCCGTATAGCATGTTTTCTCCATCTAGTATGTTTTCTCTGTCTAGCATGTTTTCTCCGTCTGGCATTTTTTCGCCATCTAGCACGTTTTCTCCATCTAACTTGTTTTCTCGGTCTAGAATGTTTTCTCGATCTAGCATGTTTTCTTCGTCTAGCATGTTTTCTCCATCTAGCATGTTTCACCATCTAACATGTTTTCTCCGTCTTGTATGTTTTCTCCATCTAGCATGTTTTCTCCATCTAGTATGTTTTCTCTATTTAGCATGCTTTCTCCATGTATTATGCTTTCTCCATCTAGCAAGTTTTCTCCGTCTAGCATGTTTTCTCCATCTAGCATGTTTTCTCAATCTAGTATGTTTTCTCCATCTAGCATGTTGTCTCCATCTGGCATGTTGTCTCCATCTAGCATGTTTTCTCCGTCTAGCATGTTTTCTCCATCTAGCATGTTTTCTCAATCTAGCATGTTTTCTCCGTCTAGCATGTTTTCTCCGTATAGCATGTTTTCTCCATCTAGCATGTTTTCTCCGTCTAGCATGTTTTCTCCATCTAGCATGTTTTCTCGATCTAGCATGTTTTCTTCGTCTAGCATGTTTTCTCCATCTAGCATGTTTTCTCCGTCTAGCATGTTTTCTAATTCTAGCATGTTTTCTTCATCCAGCATGTTTTCTCCATCTAGCATGTTTTCTCCGTCTAGCATGTTTTCTCCATCTAGTATGTTTTCACTATTTAGCATGCTATTTCCACGTAGCATGCTTTCTCCATCTAGCATGTTTTCACCGTCTAGCATGTTTTCTCCATCTAGTATGTTTTCTCCATCTAGCATGCTTTCTCCATCTAGCTTGCTTTCTCCATCTAGCATATTTTCTGCATTTAGCATGTATTCTCCATCTAGCATGTTTTCTCCATCTAGCATGTTTTCTCGATCTAGCATGTATTCTTCATCTAGCATGTTTTCTCCATCTAGCTGGTTTTCTCCGTCTAGCATGTTTTCTCCATCTAGTATGTTTTCACTATTTAACATGCTTTCTCCATGTAGCATGCTTTCTCCATCTAGCAAGTTTTCTCCATCTAGCATGTTTTCTCAATCTAGCATGTTTTCTCAATCTAGCATGTTTTCTCCATCTAGCATGTTTTCTCCGTCTAGCATGTTTTCTCCGTATAGCATGTTTTCTCCATCTAGCATGTTTTCTCTGTCTAGCATGTTTTCTCCGTCTAGCATTTTTTGCCATCTAACATGTTTTCTCCATCTAACATGTTTTCTCCGTCTAGCATGTTTTCTAAGTCTAGCATGTTTTCTTCATCTAGTATGTTTTCTCCATTTAGCATGCTTTCTCCATGTAGCATGCTTTCTCCATCTAGCATGTTTTCTCCGTCTAGCATGTTTTCTCCATCTAGCATGTTTTCTTGATCTATCATGTTTTCTCCGTCTAGCATTTTTTATCAATCTAGAATGTTTTCTCCATCTAGCATGTTTTCTTTGTCTAGCATGTTTTCTCCGTCTAGCATGTTTTCTCCATCTAGTATGTTTTCACTATATAGCATGCTTTCTCCATGTAGCATACTTTCTCCATCTAGCATGTTTTCTCCGTCTAGCAAGTTTTTTCCATCTAGCATGTTTTCTCCATCTAGCATGTTTTCTCCGTCTAACATGTTTTCTCCATCTAGCATGTTTTCTCAATCTAGCATGTTTTCTCAATCTAGCATGTTTTCTCCATCTAGCATGTTTTCTCCATATAGTATGTTTTCTCTATTTAGCATGCTTTCTCCATGTATTATGCTTTCTCCATCTAGCAAGTTTTCTCCATCTAGCATGTTTTCTCCATCTAGAATGTTTTCTCAATCTAGCATGTTTTCTCAATCTAGTATGTTTTCTCCATCTAGCATGTTGTCTCCATCTAGCATGTTTTCTCCATCTAGCATGTTTTCTCCGTCTAGCATGTTTTCTCCATCTAGCATGTTTTCTCAATCTAGCATGTTTTCTCCGTCTAGCTTGTTTTCTCCGTATAGCATGTTTTCTCCATCTAGTATGTTTTCTCAATCTAGCATGTTTTCTTCGTCTAGCATGTTTTCTCCATCTAGCATGTTTCACTATCTAACATGTTTTCTCCGTCTTGTATGTTTTCTCCATCTAGCATGTTTTCTCCATCTAGTATGTTTTCTCTATTTAGCATGCTTTCTCCATGTATTATGCTTTCTCCATCTAGCAAGTTTTCTCCGTCTAGCATGTTTTCTCCATCTAGCATGTTTTCTCAATCTAGTATGTTTTCTCCATCTAGCATGTTGTCTCCATCTAGCATGTTGTCTCCATCTAGCATGTTTTCTCCGTCTAGCATGTTTTCTCCATCTAGCATGTTTTCTCAATCTAGCATGTTTTCTCCGTCTAGCATGTTTTCTCCGTATAGCATGTTTTCTCCATCTAGCATGTTTTCTCCGTCTAGCATGTTTTCTCCATCTAGCATGTTTTCTCGATCTAGCAGGTTTTCTTCGTCTAGCATGTTTTCTCCATCTAGCATGTTTTCTCAATCTAGCATGTTTTCTCCGTCTAGCTTGTTTTCTCCGTATAGCATGTTTTCTCCATCTAGTATGTTTTCTCTGTCTAGCATGTTTTCTCCGTCTGGCATTTTTTCGCCATCTAGCACGTTTTCTCCATCTAACATGTTTTCTCCGTCTAGAATGTTTTCTCGATCTAGCATGTTTTCTTCGTCTAGCATGTTTTCTCCATCTAGCATGTTTCACCATCTAACATGTTTTCTCCGTCTTGTATGTTTTCTCCATCTAGCATGTTTTCTCCATCTAGTATGTTTTCTCTATTTAGCATGCTTTCTCCATGTATTATGCTTTCTCCATCTAGCAAGTTTTCTCCGTCTAGCATGTTTTCTCCATCTAGCATGTTTTCTCAATCTAGTATGTTTTCTCCATCTAGCATGTTGTCTCCATCTAGCATGTTGTCTCCATCTAGCATGTTTTCTCCGTCTAGCATGTTTTCTCCATCTAGCATGTTTTCTCAATCTAGCATGTTTTCTCCGTCTAGCATGTTTTCTCCGTATAGCATGTTTTCTCCATCTAGCATGTTTTCTCCGTCTAGCATGTTTTCTCCATCTAGCATGTTTTCTCGATCTAGCATGTTTTCTTCGTCTAGCATGTTTTCTCCATCTAGCATGTTTTCTCCGTCTAGCATGTTTTCTAATTCTAGCATGTTTTCTTCATCCAGCATGTTTTCTCCATCTAGCATGCTTTCTCCGTCTAGCATGTTTTCTCCATCTAGTATGTTTTCACTATTTAGCATGCTATTTCCACGTAGCATGCTTTCTCCATCTAGCATGTTTTCACCGTCTAGCATGTTTTCTCCATCTAGCTTGCTTTCTCCATCTAGCATGTTTTCTCCATCTAGCATGTTTTCTCCATCTAGTATGTTTTCACTATTTAGCATGCTATTTCCACGTAGCATGCTTTCTCCATCTAGCATGTTTTCACCGTCTAGCATGTTTTCTCCATCTAGTATGTTTTCTCCATCTAGCATGCTTTCTCCATCTAGCTTGCTTTCTCCATCTAGCATATTTTCTGCATTTAGCATGTATTCTCCATCTAGCATGTTTTCTCCATCTAGCATGTTTTCTCGATCTAGCATGTATTCTTCATCTAGCATGTTTTCTCCATCTAGCTGGTTTTCTCCGTCTAGCATGTTTTCTCCATCTAGTATGTTTTCACTATTTAACATGCTTTCTCCATGTAGCATGCTTTCTCCATCTAGCAAGTTTTTTCCATCTAGCATGTTTTCTCAATCTAGCATGTTTTCTCAATCTAGCATGTTTTCTCCATCTAGCATGTTTTCTCCGTCTAGCATGTTTTCTCCGTATAGCATGTTTTCTCCATCTAGCATGTTTTCTCTGTCTAGCATGCTTTCTCCGTCTAGCATTTTTTGCCATCTAACATGTTTTCTCCATCTAACATGTTTTCTCCGTCTAGCATGTTTTCTAAGTCTAGCATGTTTTCTTCATCTAGTATGTTTTCTCCATTTAGCATGCTTTCTCCATGTAGCATGCTTTCTCCATCTAGCATGTTTTCTCCGTCTAGCATGTTTTCTCCATCTAGCATGTTTTCTTGATCTATCATGTTTTCTCCGTCTAGCATTTTTTATCAATCTAGAATGTTTTCTCCATCTAGCATGTTTTCTTCGTCTAGCATGTTTTCTCCGTCTAGCATGTTTTCTCCATCTAGTATGTTTTCACTATATAGCATGCTTTCTCCATGTAGCATACTTTCGCCATCTAGCATGTTTTCTCCGTCTAGCAAGTTTTTTCCATCTAGCATGTTTTCTCCATCTAGCATGTTTTCTCCGTCTAACATGTTTTCTCCATCTAGCATGTTTTCTCAATCTAGCATGTTTTCTCAATCTAGCACGTTTTCTCAATCTAGCATGTTTTCTCCATCTAGCATGTTTTCTCCATCTAGCATGTTTTCTCCATCTAGCATGCTTTCTCCATCTTTCTCCATATAGCATGTTTTCTCCGTCTTGCATGTTTTCTCCGTATAGCATGTTTCTCCATCTAGCATGTTTTCTCTGTCTAGCATGTTTTCTCCGTCTAGCATTTGTTGCCATCTAGCATGTTTTCTCCATTTAGCATGCTTTCTCCATGTAGCATGCTTTCTCCATCTAGCATGTATTCTCCGTCTAGCATGTTTTCTCCATCTAGCATGTTTTCTTGATCTATCATGTTTTCTCCGTCTAGCATTTTTTATCCATCTAGAATGTTTTCTCCATCTAGCATGTTTTCTTCGTCTAGCATGTTTTCTCCGTCTAGCATGTTTTCTCCATCTAGTATGTTTTCACTATATAGCATGCTTTCTCCATGTAGCATGCTTTCTCCATCTAGCATGTTTTCTCCGTCTAGCATGTTTTCTCCATCTAGCATGTTTTCTCCATCTAGCATGTTTTCTCCGTCTAACATGTTTTCTCCATCTAGCATGTTTTCTCCGTCTAGCATGCTTTCTCCATCCAGCATGTTTTCTCCATCTAGCATGTTTTCTCCATCTAGCATGTTTTCTCCATCTAGCATGTTTTCTCCGTCTAACATGTTTTCTCCATCTAGCATGTTGTCTCCATCTAGCATGTTTTCTCCATCTAGCATGTTTTCTCAGTCTAGCATGTTTTCTCCATCTAGCATGTTTTCTCCATCTATAATATTTTCTCCATCTATAATATTTTCTCCATCTAGAATGCTTTCACCATCTAGAATGTTTTCTCCCTCTAGAATGTTTTCTCTATCTAGAATGTTTTCTCCATCTACAATGTTTTCTCCATCTAGAATGCTTTCTCTATCTTTTATGTTTTCCATCTCATCTCCCGCTGGCTTTTTGTTTTGTCCTCTCTCTTTCTTGTGTTTTTCTCACTCTCTCTCCATCCTCTGCCCGTCTCCTTCTCTCGCTCTCCCTTTCTCCCCCACTCTTTTTTTGCTTTAATTTCTCCCCCTCTCTAT